>NC_059223.1:559298-736798 GCF_020615455.1 Coregonus clupeaformis | reverse complement strand
CATACATCGCTACTATACCATCAACACCCGGCCCGGCTGTGTCAACCCAGACTCACCGAACTTCAACTTCCAAGCCAATGTGGAAGACAACTCCTGCGAGGGTCCGGCCACCAACCTCACCTTTGGTGGCGTGTTTCAGCAGTGCAACATCTCACTGAGTCAGTTAATCAGCATTATATTTAATTCCCATTCCATCACATCATTGAATACTTTATTCATGACAAACAAGGCATGACTCTCAATGGCACCCTATACCCTATAATGGGCTCCAAAAGAAAAAAGCTAACACCCTACTGTTGTACTTGACCTTCTTGCAATTAATAACTGTAAGTCACTCTGGTTTGACTGAATGTAAATAGGGCCATCTGAAATGATGCCCTATTCCTTATATGGTGCATCACATTTGAACCAGAGCCACCTCAAATCACACCCTATTCCACATAGATGGGTGGGTTGTTTAGCAACAAAACGGATGCTCAGGAACAAAATAAAACTAGCTGAAACAAGCCACTTATGATTCCCCACATGGCAGCTTCTTGTCATTGTTGCTAGCTAACTGGACATCCAGAATCACAAGAACACACAGACTTCTGCCCCATTGAAGCATGCGCATCATTTTGGTGCCATTGTCAGCTAACTCATCTCTCTGTGGAGAAAGAAAAGAGTTCCAATATTGGCATAACCTTAGTGATTGGAGGAAAGCTATAAGGGTTATCGAATCAAGATGAAATCCTCTGTTCTCCTCAAGCTCATTAATGTTCATATTTGAAGATTGAAGAAAGGCCAGTCTCGTTGGCAAATGACAGGAGTGGCAAGGAGTGGAATGTTAGCTAAAAATAATGGTAACCAGGCTAACTAAATCGGGCTTTAATTTCAGTTTGTCTACAAATTAATTATTGATATGTTGGATTCCCGTCTCAACCGAACATCTAAGTTAAAGAATAGGACTAAATCAAATCAAACTTTAAATGCACTTTAAATAAGTTTAATTTGATTTAGTCCCATTCTTTCACTTGTTTATATTTGGTTGAGAAGGAGACTTAAATCTACTACTATGCCCTATGTCTTTATAATAACTTTTGTACTTTGATCCCTGATTAGACCACTTTGTATCTGTCACGGTCGTCTAATGAGGAGGACCAATGCGCAGCGTTGAAGGTGAACATAATATATTTATTAAATGATCACACGATCAAAACAATAACCAACGATGCGTGACGTCTATGGTTACAACACAAACCAACACGAACAAAATCCCACAAACCCGAATGAAAAACAGACAGTTTAAATATGGCTCCCAATCAGAGACAACCAACGAACAGCTGACACTCGTTGCCTCTGATTGGGAGTCACTAAGACAAACACAGAAAACAACAAACCAGAACCCCCAACATAGAAACACACCACATAGAACAAACACACCCTGGCTCAACAACTAGAGTCCCATTGCCAGGGTGTGACAGTATCTTAATAAACAAACAAAAAAGTATTTATGTTTTTCTAGTAACATGGGGTTTGATTAGCATTCACACCACAGTGGCTATTTTTGGTAGCTAGCTAGTTAAACATGACAAACAAGAGAAAGATTATCATCATATCATGCATGGCTTAGCACATCAGCAATCAACATTAACAGCAGAATGCAACTGGCCAGCTCAGCTACAGTGGGGAGAACAAGTATTTGATACACTGCCGATTTTGCAGGTTTTCCTACTTACAAAGCATGTAGAGGTCTGTAATTTTTATCATAATTACACTTCAACTGTGAGAGACGGAATCTAAAACAAAAATCCAGAAAATCACATTTTATGATTTTGAAGTAATTAATTTGCATTTTATTGCATGACATAAGTATTTGATCACCTACCAACCAGTAAGAATTCCGGCTCTCACAGACCTGTTAGTTTTTCTTTAAGAAGCCCTCCTGTTCTCCACTCATTACCTGTATTAACTGCACCTGTTTGAACTCGTTACCTGTATAAAAGACACCTGTCCACACACTCAATCAAACAGACTCCAACCTCTCCACAATGGCCAAGACCAGAGAGCTGTGTAAGGACATCAGGGATAAAATTGTAGACCTGCACAAGGCTGGGATGGGCTACAGGACAATAGGCAAGCAGCTTGGTGAGAAGGCAACAACTGTTGCCGCAATTATTAGAAAATGGAAGAAGTTCAAGATGACGGTCAATCACCCTCGGTCTGGAGCTCCATGCAAGATCTCACCTCGTGGGGCATCAATGATCATGAGGAAGGTGAGGGATCAGCCCAGAACTACACGGCAGGACCTGGTCAATGACCTGAAGAGAGCTGGGACCACAGTCTCAAAGAAAATCATTACTAACACACTACGCCGTCATGGATTAAAATCCTGCAGCGCACGCAAGGTCCCCCTGCTCAAGCCAACGCATGTCCAGGACCGTCTGAAGTTTGCCAATGACCATCTGGATGATCCAGAGGAGGAATGGGAGAAGGTCATGTGGTCTGTTGAGACAAAAATAGAGCTTTTTGGTCTAAACTCCACTCGCCGTGTTTGGAGGAAGAAGAAGGATGAGTACAACCCCAAGAACACCATCCCAACCGTGAAGCATGGAGGTGGAAACATCATTCTTTGGGGATGCTTTTCTGCAAAGGGGACAGGACGACTGCACCGTATTGAGGGGAGGATGGATAGGGACATGTATCGCGAGATCTTGGCCAACAACCTCCTTCCCTCCGTAAGAGCATTGAAGATGCTGTAATTGCAAACAACGGTTTCTGTACCAAATATTAAGTTCTGCTTTTCTGATGTATCAAATACTTATGTCATGCAATAAAATGCAAATTAATTACTTAAAAATCATACAATGTGATTTTCTGGATTTTTGTTTTAGATTCCGTCTCTCACAGTTGAAGTGTACCTATGATACAAATGACAGACCTCTACATGCTTTGTAAGTAGGAAAACCTGCAAAATCGGCAGTGTATCAAATACTTGTTCTCCCCACTGTAGCTAGCTGGCTATAATGTAACCTGTAGGCAACTGTCTACCTAGCTTTCTAACGTTAGCTAACAATAGCTAGCGATGAAAACAACTTGTTGATACAGTTGAGCCAATAACGTATACACATGTAACTATCTTGCCATTTTGCCACTGTAGACTCTTACCTGTGTGTGTGTGTGTGTGTGTGTGTGTGTGTGTGTGTGTGTGTGTGTGTTGCACGTGTTTTCCAAAAGCAAATAATTGTGTTGTATTAATCTCTGCTCTCAAGCAGCACTAACTCTGACTCATTTCAGATTGACAAATGACATTTACTCTTTATGAGGTATTAGTCTCCAAGACAAATACAATTCAGCCTTTTTTCTTCCTTTATGTAAAACACTGGAGCGTGCAGAACTGGGGAACTTAATTGACTTAAGCCAGTGATTATGTTTGCATCCCAAATGGCACCCTATTCCCTACCTAGTGCACTACTTTAACCAGGGCCCAACATGCATTATGTAGGGAATAGGGTGCTATTTGGAACACAGTCTACAAAAATATACATATTGTGGTCCAGCCTTGAAGTGGAAATGTATCCATTAATATTTGACTGGGGAAAAGTGACACAAAGAAATTATGTTTAAAACGAGCTGTGTACATTAAACAGAACAGGACTTTTCATGGCACTGACTACAATCCAACAGATTCATTCCCCACTAACATTCTATAATAAAACGGTTTAATTGTTTATAATGTATACAACATTCACTTTAGTTTAATACTCATGCCAGTCTTAAAATGGAGTGAAAGTGTTCGATTTCTAACCCTTCCACAGTGATAAACATGTTCTCGAGAGTAGTTACAATAATACTTGACATTGCTTTAATTAACATGAGTTAATGTCGTAGTTAACATAAATCAATGCATTATTTGATTAGGCTACATTTTATTGTCTGTCATAAAGGTATTATAGTACATAGAATACTAAACAGAGACGCTGTAAAGTCATTCCAATGATAAACAGACCTCATACACATGATCACATGATTCTCCTTCTGGTTAAGATACTGAATATCAGCTAATACAGAAAAATGTGTGGGTTGTAGACTCCGTCTCATGCTACCACTAGAGTTAAAGCACCGCCAGCATTCAAAAGTGACCAAAACATCAGCCAGGAAGCATAGGAACTGAGAAGTGGTCTGTGGTCACCACCTGCAAAACCAGTCCTTTATTGGGGGTGTCTTGCTAATTGCCTATAATTTCCACCTGTTGTCTATTCCATTTGCACAACAGCATGTGAAATGTATTGTCAATCAGTGTTGCTTCCTAAGTGGACAGTTTGATTTCACAGAAGTGTGATTGACTTGGAGTTACATTGTGTTGTTTAAGTGTTCCCTTTATTTTTTTAAGCAGTATATTTTGATTTGTTTAACACTTTTTTGGTTACTACATGATTCCATATGTGTTATTTAATAGTTTTGATGTCTTCACTATTATTCTACAATGTAGAAAATAGTACAAATAAAGGAAAACCCTGTAATGAGTAGGTGTGTCCAAACTTTTGACTGGTACTATAAATGCGAAGCTGGACTAATGCCTAATGCCTAATGCTCAGATACCTGAACACAATTAACAAGATAGAGAATAGAGAGAGTTTTGTTGACGCTGAGAACAGAATTTATATGTTTTTAAATAACATTCTTAGAACGTTATTTGAACACCATGACTTTAAATAGAACCAGGATGAAACCTGCAGAAAATTTTATGCTGAAGTACTGAAATTCCCACAGAAGAACATTGTTTCTTAATGTTTTCTGAACGTTCTGAGAACATGACTAAATAGAACCTTGAGGAAACCAGTAGAAAACCTTATGTTGAAGTACTAAAATTCCCACCTAAGAAATATATGGTTCTCAGAACGTTATGTGCTAGCTGGGTATCCTGCACCATTCCCAGAACATTGTGGGAGGTTGTATGCAAAATAACCATGCTCTCACCAAGCTCTAAGAAACATATGGTTCTCAGAACGTTATGTGCCTGCTGGGTAACTGAATCACTCACATATTTTGTGTCTGGCCTCATTGGTGCTCCAGCAGTCATCTTTGCATTGTGAATTGAGCTAAATTGATAAAATTCCATCTGTGTCCAAAAAGTATATTAGGGCAAGATCAAAATTTACTTCGGGGAGAGCTTGTCCAACTCAAGGTGTCATAAAAAAAATATGCCCACAAGGTGTCATAAAAAAGGTTTAAGCCCACAAATAACTTACTGTAGCGACCCTGTGTTTATAAATGCTGATATCGAGTTTTTCACTTCAGCATGCTTTTGTGGCACAGTCGGTGCCACGCAGGGCTATGGGCATGAAGGTTCGCCGACCACCACAGACAAGCTCACTCTCCCTGCCTGTTTCATTACTTCACTATGACAGCCGTTTGCAGACAATGATCAGCTAGGGAGAAATCAGATTTTGATGCCATATTTATAATTATATAAAATATAATGTGCCAATGCACCACACAACCAATAAACAAAGCATGTCAACTTCAGTCACTTCAATATCATGGTTTGCATTTTCAACACCACAATAAATAGACTATGTCAATCTGGACAAACATGAAACACACCCCTCCCTACCTTGTAGGCTTCACCAGTATCGAAGGCTTGGCTTGAAAATGTCCGAATGGAATGTCATTAAACTTTTTAGTGTTTTGTAACAGATGTCTCTTTCCATTCATCAAATTTCCCCTGCACAGTTTGAATGGATTAATTGATTGATTGAATTTATGTGTCATTTAAAAATGACTGGGATTGCACAATAAAGTCGGGGACTTATTTCAATTGTAGTCCCTATTTGTTGTAGCATATTTTACGGTAATATACGGACTAAATGCGCAACTAATTTACACATCTCCATGTGGCTTTTGGCGTCATCTTATTTTTTTAAATTGTAAATTCAATGTCGTTTTTAGCCAATGAATGATGGGCTATGCATAAGGTTCTAACTCATAGCCTGTTTCTTGCGCAATACGCACCATGCACTCCATTGCCCTCTACTTAAAAAATGCTTCATAGCTATTGGAGTCCCAGGAAAAGCTAGACTAGAATAGCTTGCTGGAAGAATTTATTTTTTAGAATTTCATATACTAATAGACTATTGGAAGAGGGATGGATGCAAGCTCTTGTTTGCTGAATTAAAAATACAGCAGCCAATAGAACTCATGGCCACAGGCTGGGGAGTTTGAAAGAGAGAACTCGGGATGGCGGTATAGCAGTTATTTGTTCAGACCAGTAACCATTCAATCTTTGTGAAGAGAAAAGTAAGCCTGCATCTTATTATTGTCCTATATTATTCAAGCAGCGAGAAAGGAATGGAGAAAGAGAACATAGGCTAATAGGCATGTTGCACAACAGTAGGATATATATTATGAAAGGTATACATGCATCACGCTACTTATTATAAACATGTAAAATAGGCCCTATTATATTTCAACATTAAAATCTAATTGATAGCCTGTAATTGTAACTTTTTAGGCTGCATGTCCTGCACCAGCAACGCATGTTCTCTCCCAGGTTCATGGTTTGAAAGAGGTGCGTAATTCCAGTCCATATAATAGAGTATAATACAATACAGTAATACAGTCCACACTCAAAAATATTAGCTTACTGGAGCTTGTTTCATTTACTTACCCAAGAGAGCATAGCTACATCTATGGGCTTTTGTGTTTTTCTGTTGTGCGTAATGTGCGGTAGCCTATCATAAGTTACGTATTGGATAATGACACAATCATTTGGTCTTTTTTGGTCATAGGCTCATAAAATGTCTTTGGGTTGGAAAAACAGGGTTACCAGGAAGAAAAGTTATTATTCTTGGGGTGGAACATTTGTAAAATACAGGGAAAATATTCAATACTAATCTGTAGCTTATTAGTTGAATGTTTGGGGCTGCTGGTGAACCGTGATCTGCAGGCATAATAAGAGTGACACTGGACTAGTGCACTTGCCAGTCTTTAGGGTGTCTGTCGTTAAAATATGGCACAGCCAGCACCATCAATAAATGAGGGATATTGGCCAAATGACCCACATTTACATGTCCTTAAAAACAGCCTATTACAAATGACAGTAACACTAGTTTGGGTGTGTAGCAAATGCAAAACTTTATAGCCTATTTTTTTTATTGGTTTTTAAGCTTCTGTCCTAAAACAATAATTGTCCACCTCATGGTTCAGCTGTCAGAGATTTGAGCACTAAATGCATCAGGGCATTGCATGCATAGACCTATAGACTTAGGTCAGTTAGGTGTTCACTGTATGATATATATTAATATTTTTTAATACAGCCTGTATAAAGGAAGAGAAGCTTAGGCCTATCCCCAGAGAGATCGAGAGAGAGATATACAGGGAGCACGCTACAACACCGACATGCATTTATTTTTGCAGATGGCTATTGCATCTGATATATAGATATTTGTTATATATATTTTTAAATCCTGCTATACAGATATAGACTTACATAAGGAGGTTCATTCGTTAATTTTCGATCAGAATATTTGATATAAAGATAAGCATTATATTGTTAGATTTAAGGAGTAACTCTGGTAGGTCTGAAATATTCTTCCTCACCTCAAGTTAAACTGTGGGAGTCAGTTGGAGAGCCGGTGCACACTGCCTTCATATTATAGGCTTGAAGTAGGTAAAGCTTAATAATAGCCACACAACACCAAATCTTCACAAAAGTTGCTAATTTTTATTAGGGTAACATCAAAAGTAAGTCAAGAAGTTGTTTATAGGGAAAATATTAGCAGGCTATTATATTGCGGCAAACACAGCATTGCAGTTGGAACTTCATTTGGTTTAAAACTTCAAAAAAGTTTTGAACAGGTTATATTGCAGCAATTACCAACAAAGGCAAGGGCCTACTGTACCCAACAAATGACAGAAATAGGCTAATGGTATTTATTTTAAACAGACCTACTTATAAACAATCTTAAATTAAATATGGAGCACAAATTTAAAAAGACTGATCAAATTTAATTTAGCCAATGAAAATGTCTCAACAGAATTAAACAAACAGGTTTTGCATATTAAAAAATCTGGTTTCGATTAATAAATAGGCTTACAATAATAACAATGATATACAATTATAATAATGATAAAACAAATTATAAATACGAATTTAAGGTTCAAAATTGCATCCTACCTGAATAGGGAGTTGCACAGTAGCCTGCATTTGGTCTTGCCAAAGTTCTTCTCATCTTAGTCCACTACAATATTAAAACTTATATTAAATTCCCCTTGTAGGCTTTTCACTATAGGCTTACTCTTTTCCCTCTAAATGTTGTTTTACTTCAATGAAAAAGGCCTCCATCATCACAATCAACAGCAGCCTAGGCCAAGGCTCCTCTCTCCCTCTCTCTATCCTCAGCAGCTGTCTCACGTGTGAGCAAGTCGTGAGAGAATGGTGCTGAAGAGAAAATTCGGGGTGTATGCCATTATAGACTCTCATGGAGAATTTGGCGACTACAATTTTATTAATTGGCTTTTAATTGTGGAGTTTCCATCAAATTGACTTGTTGCAGATTCAAGTCTGTGCATAAATATGTAGTGCACATGAAAATAACTTTTGAGGTTAAATTCCCATGTACCGAATAAAAAATACAAGTTAAATGGGTTCTATCACATTTTCAACTCCAGGCCTACTGAAGGTTTTGTTTTTAAAAAATGTTGGGTAGGTACAGTGCATTTGGAAAATCTTCAGACCCCTTCCCTTTTTCCACATTTTGTTACATTACAGCCTTATTCTAAAATTGATGAACTAATTTTTTTCTCTGCTCAATCTACACACAATACCCCATAATGACAAAGCAAAATGTTATTAGAAAATGGTATTATTCAGACCCTTTGTCTCTGAATGTCCTTGAGTGGCCCTGCCAGAGCCCGGACTTGAACCCAATCAAACATCTCTGGAGAGACCTGAAAATAGCTGTGCAGCGACGCTCCCCATCCAACCTGACAGAGCTTGAGAGGATCTGCAGAGAAGAATGGGAGAAACTCCCCAAATACAGGTGTGCCAAGCTTGTAGCGTCATACCAAAGAAGACTTGAGGCTGTAATTGCTGCCAAAGGTGCTTCAACAAAGTACTGAGTAAAGTGTCTGAATACTTATATAAATGTGATATTTCCGTTTTTTATTTTGTATAAATTAGCAAACATTTCTACAAAAAACTGTTTTTGCTTTGTCATTATGGGGTATTGTGTGTTTATTTTTTTTATTTAACCTTTATTTAACCAGGTAAGCCAGTTGAGAACAAGTTCTCATTTACAACTGCGACCTGGCCAAGATAAAGCAAAGCAGTGCGATAAAAACAACACAGAGTTACATATGGGGTAAAAAAACATAAAGTCAAAAATACAACAGAAAATATATATACAGTGTGTGCAAATGTAGCAAGTTATGGAGGTAAGGCAATAAATAGGCTATAGTGCAAAATAATTACAATAGTATTAACGCTGGAATGCTAGATGTGCAAGAGATTATGTGCAAATAGAGATACTGGGGTGCAAAAGAGCAAAATAAATAACAATATAGGGATGAGGTAGTTGGGTGGGCTAATTTCAGATGGGCTGTGTACAGGTGCAGTGATCGGTAAGGTGCTCTGACAACTGATGCTTAAAGTTAGTGAGGGAGATAAGAGTCTCCAGCTTCAGAGATTTTTGCAATTCGTTCCAGTCATTGGCAGCAGAGAACTGGAAGGAATGGCGGCCAAAGGAGGTGTTGGCTTTGGGAATGACCAGTGAGATATACCTGCTGGAGCGCAGACTACGGGTGGGTGCTGCTATGGTGACCAATGAGCTAAGATAAGGCGGGGATTTGCCTAGCAGTGATTTATAGATGGCCTGGAGCCAGTGGGTTTGACGACGAACATGTAGTGAGGACCAGCCAACAAGAGCGTACAGGTCACAGTGGTGGGTATTGTATGGGGCTTTGGAGACAAAACGGATGGCACTGTGATAGACTACATCCAATTTGCTGAGTAGAGTGTTGGAGGCTATTTTGTAAATGACATCGCCGAAGTCAAGGATCGGTAGGATAGTCAGTTTTACGAGGGCATGTTTGGCAGCATGAGTGAAGGAGGCTTTGTGTCACGATCGTCAGGGAGAGACCAAGGCGCAGCGTTGAATGCGTACATATTTATTAATAATACTGATCACACGATCAAAACAACGGACGATAACGTGATGTCTACGGTTAAACACAAACCAAAATAGAACAAGAAACCACAAACACAAAGTGAAAGACAGACAGTTAAATATGGCTCCCAATCAGAGACAACCAGCTGACACTCGTTGCCTCTGATTGGGAGTCACTCAGGCCAACATAGAAATACAAACATAGAATTTCACACCCTGGCTCAACATAACAGTGTCCCCAGAGCCAGGGCGTGACAGTACCCCCCCCTAAAGGCGCGGACTCCGACCGCGCCAACTAAACACCACAGGGGAGGGACCGGGTGGGCACTCCGCCTTGGCGGCGGATCCGGCTCCGGACATGACCCCCACTCCTTCTCTAACCCCCCAAAGTACCCCTGGTCCGGTCTGGCCCTGCTGACCAGAGCTGAACTGAACACTGGTGGAGCGGATAGCTCTAGCTCCGGCGTGACGCAGCACCTGACCGGTGCCGGACCCGCCACCGGTGGAACAGGCACGGGCCGTGCCGGACTGACGACGCACACCACTGGCTTGGTGTGGGGAGCAGGAGCGGACCGAGCCGGGCTGACGACACGCACCACAGACTTGGTGCGGAGAGCAGGAACGGGCCGGACAGGGCTGACGAAACGCACCACAGACTTGGTGCGGGGAGCAGGAATGGGCCGGACTGGGCTGGCGACGCGCACCACAGACTTGGTGCGGAGAGCAGGAACGGGCCGGACAGGGCTGACTAAACGCACCACAGACTTGGTGCGGGGAGCAGGAATGGGCCGGACTGGGCTGGCGACGCGCACCACAGACTTGGTGCGGAGAGCAGGAACGGGCCGGACAGGGCTGACGAAACGCACCACTGACTTGGTGCGGGGAGCAGGAATGGGCCGGACTGGACTGGCGATGCGCACCGTAGACTTGGTGCGAGTGGCAGGAACAGGCCGGACCGTACTGGGAACACACACCACTGGCTCTACGTGGGGATCAGGAACAGGCCGGACCGGACTGGCAACACACGCCAGTACCTCTCGCCGTGCCTCTACATCTTCCACCCCCTCTTCGACCAGTGGCCCCCGTAACCTGGCGGCCTCCTCTGCCACTCCGCTGGGCCGCTCTGCCGCGGTCTCCTGCTGGCCCGTCGTCCACGGCATTAGCCCCCCCCTAAAAAATTTCTGGGCGTCTCTCCCCGTGGACCAGGCCTCCATGTCTCTCGCCAGACTCTCACCCCACTGCTCCAAAGTCCAACCTCTCTTCTCTTCGCTTGGCTTGGCCCAGTCGAGACTCCTACTCCACTGCTCCCAAGTCCATCCTCTCTCTTCTTCACGCTGCTTGGTCCTGTTATGGTGGTTTCTTCTGTCACGATCGTCAGGGAGAGACCAAGGCGCAGCGTTGAATGCGTACATATTTATTAATAATACTGATCACACGATCAAAACAACGGACGATAACGTGATGTCTACGGTTAAACACAAACCAAAATAGAACAAGAAACCACAAACACAAAGTGAAAGACAGACAGTTAAATATGGCTCCCAATCAGAGACAACCAGCTGACACTCGTTGCCTCTGATTGGGAGTCACTCAGGCCAACATAGAAATACAAACATAGAATTTCACACCCTGGCTCAACATAACAGTGTCCCCAGAGCCAGGGCGTGACACTTTGTTGCGAAATAGGAAGCCGATTCTAGATTTAACTTTGGATTGGAGATTCTTTATGTGAGTCTGGAAGGAGAGTTTACAGTCTAACCAGACACCTAGGTATTTGTAGTTGTCCACATACTCTAGGTCAGACCCGTCGAGAGTGGTGATTCTAGTCGGGTGGGCGGGTGCCAGCAGCGTTCGATTGAAAAGCATGCATTTAGTTTTAATTTAATTAAAGTTTTTTCTAGTGTGTAGAATGATTAGGGAAAAAAACAATTTAATCAATTTTATAATAAGGCTGTAACGTCAAGGGGTCTGAATACTTTCCGAATGCACTGTATATCGAATGTGCCCACTCTGGTATTGGCATGTGCGCTCTAGCCAACATCTTGCAGATACAGTGCGGGTAAAACGTACTACATGATGAGTTTATTATGGACAAAAGTGCAAGATTATTTTATTTGTCAAATGGCAGCCAAGTATCGATCATGTCACCAGAATAAGATCCTCCATATTTTTTTAAAGGAAGATCAACGTCATCACTTTGCACTTTCACCACCCTGTGAAGTTCATCATAACTTATTTCATTTGTAGCCTAATACTACATTCTTTCCCATGATGTTGTGAAATTTTATATCCAACATGTGTGCTACTTTACTCTCAAAAAAAGGTTGGATGGAAACCTGGTGAATGTCAAGCCATTTAAGGATACTGGAATTATATTTTGGATGAAAGTGCGAACACCTACAGGAGACTTTTGAAGTAGCCTAATCAGATTAAAACATTGTGACTGGTTGTGTTTTTGCCACATATAAAAACGTAATACATTTTAAAAGTGAAATGATAAATATTTATAGTATATTAAAGCATTAAGTTCTAGGTGCGCGAGGAATAGCCACTCTGATTGGAGAGGAGGCTGAGCTTTCCTGTATAACTGGGCCCGCCGGGAGCATATGTGGTCACATTATTATAGGACAACTTGGGAGAATGATGATCTGCAACAGACAGTGCATTCAGTATCGGAAGTATGCGCTGTCCCTTATGTCTCAGAATCTGAAGACAGGTTAATTTCCTCCGCCACTTTTGCATCAACATTGGCAAGTTGAGACAATGTCTGCTATACGGTGCGTCTCCTCCTTTTGACGCAAATGAAAATGCCCAATAGAATAACAATCAGCACTATCACCAGTAGAGCTGAGAGGGTGGATAGGTGTACTCTCTCTGCCCCAGACTCCCAACTGACATCCAGCTTGTTGTCCAGACTGAGGTGAGAGGCAGTACAGGTGTAGTTGTGTCTCTTCTTTAGCTCCTCAGTACTGACCTCCAGACTCTTCCTCAGCTGGTAGGTCCCATCTCCACTAGGCAGAACCTCCCCCCCTGTCAGCTCCTGTTCTGCCACTGGCTGGCCGTCTCTCAGCAGGGTCAGGTTGATGTGGCGGGGGTAGAAACCAAACGCCAGGCAGCTCACCTGGAGCCCTCCAGAAACCTCTTTCTTTATCAACCTGAGTCTGGGAGGCACTTTACGCATCACAACGTTCTTCTCTCTCTTCAGGAATGTCTTCAGTGTTTTGATGCAAATGGGAAGGACAACATTCCCAAAAAGTGTTCTAAGAAATGCTCTCCTCATCACATCCCATCCTGGTAGTAGTTTCCCTGCATGGTATGTAAAATGTGTCATGTTGTAATATAACATTCGATCTGTATAAATGGCATTGAAATTGTTCTTTGACATGATCAGGGCTGGTTCACCATTTTTCAAAATCTCACAGCCAGCCATTCTTTGCTGAACTTGAACACCACTTGTGAGATTAAAGTGGTGCTTTAGCTGAAAGGATCTCTCTTTAATGCTCTGGTACATAGTTCCAAATACATAAGCTCCGTCCTGAGCTAGGTCATCATGTATTTTCTCTGTTGGGTGAAGTCCCCTGTAGATAAAGTGTTTCATGTTGGAGTCATAGTAACCCACTTGAACATCATCCAACATCAACACAACCGTAAACTCAGGGAAAGGCGTTTCTCCGATGATGTATGTTGCAAGTGCCCACAGAGAATGTGATCCTGAACCTGAGAGAGGAGTGATATTATCCACAGTTATCAACATTGAGAGCTATAAGGTTCTATCTGCAAAAAGATGATATTGAGATAATTGGCTTTAAAGTTCCGAACACTCATTGGTTTGCATGGTGTCAGGCAGGGCCGTGCACAGACTTTTCAGGGGGAACAAAGTGTTTAAAGAGAAAAAACAACACACACTCATCATCACAAATTGTAAGCAAGCTAGTTGGTGCCTCCTAAAGTCATGATTGACGTTGGGAAAAGAGGGTGGGCTAGCAGCTGATTGATGTAAATCTGCTAGTTAGCTAACTATTTATTTTACTGATTGTGATTTACCTCTCTGTCTTCCTGCCTCTCTCTGCTGTGAGTATGAGCCAACCAGACTGAATATTGATTTAGGCTAAATCAAATGTTATCAAGTGATAATGGGGCCCGTGTAGCTCAGTTGGTAGAGCATGGCGTTTGCAACGCCAGGGTTGTGGGTTCGATTCCCACGGGGGGCCAGTATGAAAAAATAATAATAATGCATGCACTCACTAACTGTAAATCGCTCTGGATAAGAGCGTCTGCTAAATGACAAAAAATGTAAAATAATGAAATGTTATGCTGCTGTGGCAGTACTGTTGATATTTGAACTAGGTAGTTGGCTACACACACTCGACCGGTGACCGCATCTCTCAAGCTGTGCATGTTTGGATACCGGGCGTGGCAATATCTGTACAGGGCAGACTTGGCAAAAGGTGCAACCGGTGACGTGTGTGAGCTGAGCTATGTACAGGGCAGATCAACAAATGACTTGCGGGCAGTGGGGTATTTAGAGTACTATATAGGGAGAGAACATTGAACAGAACAAGGCTATGTCAATAACTACAGTTTGACAAAAATGCAGATAGAACCTTATAGTCCCAAACTCTCAATTTAACATTTTATAACATAAAAAATCTTTCAATGAGTTGAGAGAAAGTGAAGTCCATCTTACCTGCGTTGACAATGGTATAAAAGGAAAGAACAAATAAAAAGACAGACAGTTTGTCCATGATTTAGAAATGTTCCCTACTTTTGCAGTAGGCTCATGTAATGTTGCAGTTTCTAACTCTCAAGTGAGTCTGACACTTTCCCTTTCGCTTATGCTTATCTTCTTCTTCTATAATATTATGGAGATCCGCAAACAAACGTTAGAGGTGCATGTCGCCCCCTACTGTACTGGAGTGTGTAGTCAATCACAGTTTATAGACTAAATAAAGAAAGAAACAAACATTAAGTGAAACTAAACCCTCCTATCTAATCCTGTACTACTAAGAAAATAAAAAAGAGCCCTACTAACTATTTTCAAACCCTCCCCCATCCACAAAATCCCTTTCACATTCCACCACCCCATCCCTGTACTACCTCAATAACCCTACACATCAATCTTATCTCTTCCACATACTGGTACTTAAAACAATACATCAACACATGCCTCACTGTTTCATCAACCGTACACAATCCATTTGAATGCTTGCCAACCAGATATAATGAGTTCAATGTACAATGTCCTAGACGCAACCGCGCAAACACCACCTCTTCCTTCCTAATCTGACCCTTGAATCTTGGTCCACCAAGCTTTCTTTGTAGGGCATATAAATACTGGCCCCTAGGCTCTGAGTCACACCTCTTCTTCCACACATCTATCATAATGGCTCTAACCTTACATTTGTTCTCACCTCTACCCAGTGGCTCATGAATACCAATGATATCTCGTTTTAAAGCCGTTTTGGCTACCTGATCTACTATTTCATTCCCGCCCACTCCTGAATGGGCTGGGACCCAGCAGAATCGCACTACTACACCTTGTCTCTCGATTCTCCATAATAACATGAATGCCTCCAATACTAGGTAACTCCTATTAGATTTGCCAGATGAGAAACTATTCAATACAGACAGGGAATCTGAGCATACTATAATTCGGACAGGTTGAATTTCCTCCAGCCACTGGAGGGCAGCTACTATCGCCAACAGCTCAATACAGTATACTGACAGTTCATCTGTTAGTCGTTCACATATCTCCACATCAAAGGATCCAAGGCTTTACAAAAGGTAATATAACTGCATGTTTCCATCCAGAAGGTATAACCTCTTCACTCCAGATTTTATTAAATAATCCCAGGAGAATATTTAGGATTGAAACATTGCATAACACAATTTATCCTAACCTGGTGCTGTACATCCACAGCCTATTTATTTGGGCTAATCACATCTCATGCAATGTAAAATCAGCATCCAAAGAAGAGTCACCAATATCCCTCTTCTTATACACATTAGTATTACCATTTCAAACCTCACGCCTCCGTTGCTTGTACACTTTGTTCAAAGTAACCCCTCTATGTACATTAGCAAATGTCTTCCCCAACAGGTCAGCTCTTTCATTATCTGATACAGCCAGATAATCACCATCAACCAAAACTGGAATTCGAGTGCTTTTTCTTCTTCCAGTCATCTTCTTCAACATGGACCAATAATCTCCCAGCTCAGTACCCCTGCCTATTGTAGAACTGAACTGTCTCCATGCATTTCTCTTGGCAGACTTAATGACCCTCCGCACCAAAGCTCTCTTCCTTTGGAAATGAACTAGATTTTCAGGAGTCAAAGTCCTACGTCATACTCTATACTAGGCCCTACTTCTTTCTTGAATAGCCACAGTGCAATCTTCAGTCCACCAAGGAACCACCTTTCTTTTCTCACCCACTTCTCTCACTGGAATATGCAAATTCGCTGCACTCAAAATCAGAGAAGTGACAAAGGCAGCACATATATAAATGCAAATCTGGACTACTGCCTAATGCCTCATGCTCAGATACCTGAACACACTTAACAAGATAGAGGATAAAGAGAGTTTTGTTGATGCTGTGAACAGAATTTATGTTTTTAAATAACATTCTTAGAACGTTCTTTGAACGTACAGTCATTGGATAATAAAATGGATGACCTCCGATCAAGAAATTCCTACCAATGGGACATTAAAAACTGTAATATCTTATGTTCCACCGAGTCGTGGCTGAACAACGACATGGATAACATACAGTACATAAATACGGGTTTTCAGTGCATTGGCAAGATAGAACAAAGATAGAACAGCTGCCTCTGGTAAGACAAGGGGTGGCAGTCTGTGTATATTTGTAAATAACAGCTGGTGCACGAAATCTAATATTAAGGAAGTCTCAAGGTTTTGCTCGCCTTAGGTAGAGCATCTCATGATAAGCTGTAGACAACACTATTTACCAAGAGAGTTTTCATCTATATTTTTCGTAGCTGTCTATTTACCACCACAAACCGATGCTAGCACTAAGACCGCACTCAATGAGCTGTATAAGGCCATAAAAAAAAAAGAAAATGCTCATCCAGAGGCGTCGCTCCTAGTGGCAGGGGACTTTAATGCAGAGAAACGTACATCCGTTTTACCTCATTTCTATCAGCATGTTAAATGTGCAACCAGAGGATAAAAAACTCTAGACCACCTTTACTCCACACACAAAGATGCGTACAAAGCTCTCCCTCACCATCCATTTGGCAAATCTGACCATAATTCTATCCTCCTGATTCCTGCTTACAAGCAAAAACTAAAGCAGGAAGTACCAGTGACTCGCTCAATACAGAAGTGGTCAGATGACGCAGATGCTAAGCTACAGGACTGTTTTGCTAGCACAGACTGGAATATGTTCCAGGATTCTTCCTATGGCATTGAGGAGTACACCACAACAGTCACTGGCTTCATCAATAAGTGCATCGATGACGTCGTCCCCACAGTGACCGTACGTACATATCCCAACCAGAAGCCATGGATTACAAGCAACATCCACACTGAGCTAAAGGGTAGAGCTGCTGCTTTCAAGGAGCGGGACTCTAACCCGGACGATTAAAAGAAATCCCTCTATGCCCTCCGACGAACCATCAAACAGGCAAAGAGTCATTACAGGATTAAAAATGAATCGTACTACACAGGCTCCGACGCTCGTCGGATGTGGCAGAGTTTTGCAAACTGTTACGGACTACAAAGAGAAGCACAGCCGCGAGCTGCCCAGTGACACAAGCCTACCAGACAAGCTAAATTACTTCTATGATCGCTTCGAGGCAAGCAACACCGAAGCATGCATGAGAGCATCAGCTGTTCCGGATGACTGTGATCACGCTCGTAGCCAATGTCAGTAAGTCCTTTTAACAGGTTAACATTCACAAGGCCGCAGAGCCAGACAGACTACCAGGACGTGTACTCCAAGCATGTGCTGACCAACTGGCAAGTGTATTCACTGACATTTTCAACCTGTGCCTGACTGAGTCTGTAATACCAACATGTTTCAAGCAGACCACCACAGTCCCTATGCACAAGAACACTAAGGTAACCTGCCTAAATGACTACCGAACCGTAGCACTCATGTCTGTAGCCATGAAGTGCCTTGAAAGGCTGGTCATGGCTCACATCAACACCATTATCCCAGAAACCCTAGACCCAATCCAATTTACATACCGCCCCAACAGATCCACAGAAGATGCAATCTTTATTGCACTTCACACTGCCTTTTCCCACCTGGACAAAAGGAACACTTACGTGAGAATGGTATTCATTGACTACAGCTCAGCGTTCAACACCATAGTGCCCTCAAAGCTCATCACTAAGCTAAGGACCCTGGGACTAAACACCTCCCTCTACAACTGGATCCTGGACTTCCTGACGGGCCGCCCCCAGGTGGTAAGGGTAGGTAACAACACATCTGCCACGCTGATCCTCAACACGGGGGCCCCTCAGGCTTGCGTGCTCAGTCCCCTCCTGTACTCCCTGTTCACCCATGACTGCGTGGCCAAGCACGACTCCAACACCATCATTAAGTTTGCCGACGACACAACAGTGGTAGGCCAGATCACCGACAACGATGAGACAGCCTATAGGGAGGAGGTCAGAGACCTGGCCGTGTGGTGCCAGGACAACAACCTCTCCCTCAACGTGACCAAGACAAAGGAGATGATTGTGGACTACAGTAAAAGGAGGACCGAGCACGCCCCCATTCTCATCGACGGGACTGTAGTGGAGCAGGTTGAGAGCTTCAAGTTCCTTGGTGTCCACATCACCAACAAACTATCATGGTCCAAACACACCAAGACAGTCGTGAAGAGAGCACGACAAAGCCAATTCCCCCTCAGGAGACCAAAAAGATTTGGCATGGGTCCTCAGATCCTCAAAAAGTTATACAGCTGCACCATCGAGAAAATCCTGACTGGTTGCATCATTGCCTGGTATGGCAACTGCTCGGCCTCCACCGCAAGGAACTACAGAGGGTAGTGCATACGGCCCAGTACATCACTGGGGCCAAGCTTCCTGCCATCCAGGACCTCTATAACAGGAGGTGTCAGAGGAAGGCCCTGAAAATGGCCAAAGACTCCAGCCACCCTACTCATAGACTGTTCTCTCTGCTACCGCATGGCAAGCGGTACCGGAGCGCCAAGTCTAGGTCCAAAAGGCTTCTTAACAGCTTCTACCCCTAAGCCATAAGACTCCTGAACAGCTAATCAAATGGCTACCAAGACTATTTACAGCCTCCCTACTGTTATCTTATTTTACTGCTGCTCTTTAATTATTTTTCAATTTTTCTTCTTTTCTTTTCGTTTTCTTTTTTACTTATCTTTTACTTAACACTTTTTTTTCTTATAACTGCATTGTTGGTTAAGGGCTTGTAAGTAAGCATTTCACTGTAAGGTCTACACTTGTTGTATTCGGCGCATTTGACAAATACAATTTGATTTGATATGCTAGAGTAATATAAGGACTAAATACGTCACTAATTTCTCCATGTGGCTTTTGGCATCACCTTAATGTAGTTATTACCCTTATATTTAGATAATGAATGATGGGCTATGCATAAGGTTCTAACTCATAGCCTGTTTCTTGCGCAATAAGCACCATGCACTCTGTTGGCCCCTCTACTTCAAAAAAATGCTTCTTAGCTCTTGGAGTCCCAGGAAATCTAGACTAGAATAGCTTACTGGAAGAATCTATCTTTAGCCTTTCTTATACTAATAGATTATTGGAAGAGGGATGCAAGCTCTTGTTTTCTGAATGTTAAATACAACAGCCATAATAACTCATGGCCACAGGCTGGGGAGTTTGAAAGAAGGGAGAACTCGGGATGGCGGTAGGCTATAGCAGTTATTTGTTCAAACCAGTAACCGTTCAATCTTTGTGAAGAGAAAAGAAAGCCATCTGCATCTTATTCTTGTCCTATATTATTCAATTATGTCATTACAATGATGAAGATGAGGACAACAAAATATTTCATGTAACTGTTGAAAGCGAGGAAGGAATGGAGAAAGAGAACATAGGCTAATAGGCATGTTGCACAACATTAGGATATATATTATGAAAGGTATGCATGCATCAGCCTACTAATTATACAAATGTAAAATAGGCCCTATTATATTTCAACATTAAAATCTAATTGATAGCCTATAATTGTAACTTTTTAGGCTGCATGTCCTGCACCAGCAACGCATGTTCTCTCCCAGCTTCATGGTTTGAAAGAGGTGCGTAATTCCAGTCCATATAATACAGTATAATGCAATACAGTAATACAGTCCACACTCAAAAAGATTAGCCTACTGGAGCTTGTTTCATTTACTTACCCAAGAGAGCATAGCTACATCTATGGGCGTTTGTGTTTTTCTGTTGTGTGTAATGTGCGGTAGCCTATCATAGGCTATGTATTGGATAATGGCACAATAATTTGGTCTTTTTTGGTCATGGGCTCATAAAATGTCTTTGGGTTATAAAAACAGGGTTATCAGGAAGAAAAGTTATTATTCTTGGGATGGAACATTTGTAAAATACAGGGAAAATATTCAATACTAATCTGTAGCTTATTAGTTCAATGTTTGGGGCTGCTGGTGAACCATGATCTGCAGGCATAATAAGAGTGACACTGGACTAGTGCACTTGCCAGTCTTTAGGGTGTCTGTTGTTAAATTTGGCACAGCCAGCACCATCAATAAATGAGGGATATTGGCCAAATGACCCACATTTAAATGTCCTTAAAAACAGCCTATAACAAATTACAAAAACACTATTCCTTGTGTTTGGGTGTGTAGCAAATGCAAAACTTTATAGCCTATTTTTTTTATTGGTTTTTAAGCTTCTGTCCTAAAACAATAATTGTCCACCTCATGGTTCAGCTGTCAGAGATTTGAGCACTAAATGCATCAGTGCATTGCATGCATAGACCTATAGACTTAGGTCAGTTAGGTGTTCACTGTATGATATATATTAATATTTTTTAATACAGCCTGTATAAAGGGAGAGAAGCTTAGACCTATCCCGAGAGAGATCGAGAGAGAGATATACCGGGATCACGCTACAACACCGACATGCATTTATTTTTTATTTTTTAAATCCTGCTATACAGATATAGACTTACATAAGGAGGTAAATTCGTTAATTTTCAATCACCATATTTTGTATAAAGATAAGCATTATATTGTTAGATTATAGGAGTAACTCTGGTAGGCCTGAAATATTCTTCCTCACCTCAAGTTCAACTGTCGGAGTCAGTTGGAGCGCTGGTGCACACAGCCTTCATATTATAGGCTTGTAGTAGGTCTTAATATTAAGCTTAATAATAGCCACACCACACCAAATCTTCACAAAAGTTGCTAATTTTTATTAGGGTAACATCAAAAGTAAGTCAAGAAGTTGTTTATAGGGAAAATATTAGCAGGCTATTATATTGCAGCAAACACAGCATTACAGTTGGAACTTCATTTGGTTTAAAACTTCAAAAAAGTTTTGAACAGGTTATATTGCAGCAATTACCAACAAAGGCAAGGGCTTACTGTACCCAACAAATGACAGAAATAGACTAATGATATTTATTTTAAACAGACCTACTTATAAACAATCTTAAATTTAATATGGAGCACACAATTAAAAAGACTGATCAAATGTAATTTAGCCAATGAAAATGTCTCAACAGAATTAAACAAAACAGGTTTTGCATATTAAAAAATCTGGTTTCGATTAATAAATAGGCTTACAATAATAACAATGATATACAATTATAATAATGATTATAAATATTTAAGTTTCAAAATTGCATCCTACCTGAATAGGGAGTTGCACAGTAGCCTTCATTTGGTCTTGCCAAAGTTCTTCTCATCTTAGTCCACTACAATATTAAAACTTATATTAAATTCCCCTTGTAGGCCTTTCACTATAGGCTTACTCTTTTCCCTCTAACTTTTGTTTACTTCAATGAAAAAGGCCTCCATCATCACAATCAACAGCAGCCTAGGCCAAGGCTCCTCTCTCCCTCTCTCTATCCTCAGCAGCTGTCTCACGTGTGCGCAAGGCGTGAGAGAATGGTGCTGAAGCGTGAATTCAGGGTGTAGGCTATGATAGACTCTCCTGGAGAATTTGGCCCACTACAAGTTTATTTATTGGCTTTTAATTGTGTTGTGTTTCCATCAAATGGACTTGTTTCAGATACAGGTCTGTGCATAAATATGTAGTGCACATTAAAATAACTTTTGAGGTTAAATTCCCATGTACCGAATAAAGAATACATGTTAAATGGGTTTCCATCGCATTTTCAACTCTAGGCCTACTGAAGGTTTTGTCACAAACAATGTGGAGTAGGTATATCGAATGTGCCCACTCTGGTATTGGCATGTGCGCTCTAGCCAACATCTTGCAGATACAGCGCGGGTTTAGCCTACTACATGATGAGATTATTATGGACAAAAGTGCGAGATTATTTTTATTTGTCAAATGGGAGCCAAGTATCGATCATGTCACCAGAATACGATCCTCCATATTTATTGAAAGGAAGATCAACCTCATCACTGTGCACTTTCACCACCCTGTGAAGTTCATCATAATTTATTTAATTTGTAGTCTAGTAAACTACATTCTTTCCCATGATGTGGTGACATTTTTTTCCAACATGTAGGCTACTTTACTCGCAAAAAAATAGTAGAGTAGAATTTTGTACTCACTTGAAAACAATAATGCTATTATTCATTGCATTCTAGTGTTGTACGCTACTATAGTCTAGGTAGGTTAATTGTATTGTCCCTAAACAAGATCAATAGGGGAGCTTTTTGAGCTGTTTGTTTCTTCACTGTTCTTTCATGTGTAACGATGCACCTGGCATGTTCACTGCCTATCAGCTATTCCTATATTGTTTTGTTGATTCATATGGATGCAACTTTGAATGCTTTTATGTGTGGTATGATTGCTAGTTAGCTTATTGCAGATCTGGACAACGATCCACCTACCACTATTATCACTATGAATGGTGGATAGAGGGCAGGATAGACCATTAGACTGGTAGACTAAACTGACCTGGGCAGGATAGACATTAGACTGGTAGACTATACTGACCTGGGCAGGATAGACATTAGACTGGTAGACTATACTGACCTGGGCAGGATAGACCATTAGACTGGTAGACTATACTGACCTGGGCAGGATAGACCATTAGACTGGTAGACTATACTGACCTGGGCAGGATAGACCATTAGACTGGTAGACTATACTGACCTGTGGTATAGTAAAAGTTAGCATATGGAAAAGCGTGGTGTATAAGGGAAGTACCAAAACACCTTGATATAGGGGAGGCACACGCAAGCAGATAAGGAAATTTGGCTAGGATGGAAGAAATGATATAGTAAAACCTGCACAAGAGCAATGTTAACCAGGAAGAAACACACTACCCTCCACTGTGCCCAGTAAAAAAAAACACACAACCCTCCTCAAAGCAAAAAACAAGAAGTTTGGGAACCCTCCCACATTTTGGACAACCCTTCCCCCCAGTAAATACTGATCTGTCCCTTATGTCGCGGAATCTGAAGACAGGCTAATTTCCTCCGCCACTTTCGCATTAACGTTGGCAAGTTGAGACAATGTCTGCTATACGGTGCGTCTCCTCTTTTTGACACAAATGAAAATGCCCATAGAATAACAATCAGCACCATCACCAGTAGAGCTGAGAGTAGGCCGTCATTGTAAATAAGAATTTGTTCTTAACTGACTTGCCTAGTTAAATAAAGGTTAAATAAAAAAAGAGCTGAGAGTGTGGATAGGTGTACTCTCTCTGCCCCAGACTCCCAACTGACATCCAGCTTGTTGTCCAGACTGAGGTGAGAGGCAGTACAGGTGTAGTTGTGTCTCTTCTTTAGCTCCTCAGTACTGACCTCCAGACTCTTCCTCAGCTGGTAGGTCCCATCTCCACTAGGCAGCACCTCCCCCCCTGCCAGCTCCTGTTCTGCCACTGGCTGGCCGTCTCTCAGCAGGGTCAGGTTGATGTGGCGGGGGTAGAAACCAAACGCAAGGCAGCTCACCTGGAGCCCTCCAGAAACCTCTTTCTTTATCAACCTGAGTCTGGGAGGAACTTTACGCATTACAATGTTATTCTCTTTCTTCAGGAATGTCGTCAGTGTCTTGATGCACCTGGGAAGGAGATCATTCTCATAAAGTCTTCTTTTATACGCTTGCATCATCCCATCCCATCCTGGTAGTAGTTTCCCAGCATCGTATTTAAAATGTGTCATGTTGTAATATACCATTTGATCTGTATAAATGGCATTGAAATTATCCTTAAACATGATCATGGCTGGTTCACCAATGTCCAACATCTCACAGCCAGCCATTCTTTGCTGAACTTGAATACCTTCTGTGAGGTTTAAGTGGTGCTTTAGCTGAACGGATCTCTCTTTCATATCGTAGTAGATTTCTCCAAATACATCATCTCCCTCCTGAGCTAGGTCATCATATATTTTGTCTGTCGGGTTAAGTCCCCTGTAGATAGACTGTTTATTGTTGGAGTCATAGTAACCCACTTGAACTTCATCTAACATCAACACAACCGTAAACTCAGGGAAAGGCGTCTCTCCGATGATGTATGTTGCAACTGCCCACAGAGAATGTGATCCTGGACCTGAGAGAGGAGCGATATAATGAACAGTTATGGACATTGACCGCTTGGGACTATAAGGTTCTATCTGCAAAAATATTATTCTGAGATAATTGGCTTTAAAGTTCCGAACCCTAATTGGTTTGAATGGTGTCAGCCAGGTCCGTGCACAGACTTTTCAGGGGGCACGTGCTCCAAATGAAAAAACACACTCACTCATCATCCCAAATTGTAAGCAAGCTAGTTAGTGCCTCCTAAAGTCATGATTGACGTTGGGAAAAGAGGGAGGACTATCAGCTGATCATTGATGTTGATGATTGATGTAAATCTGCTAGTTAGCTAACTCTATTTATTTTACTGATTGTGATTTACCTCTCTGTCTTCCTGCCTCTCTCTGCTGTGAGTATCAGCCAATCAGACTGAATATTGATGTAGGCTAAATCAAGTGTTATCAAGTGATAATAAAATGTTATGCTGCTGTGGAAGCACTGTTGATATTTGAACTAGGTAGTTGGCTACACACACTCGACTGGTGACCGTATCTCTCAAGCTGTGCATGTTTGGTTAGCGGGCACGCGCAATCTCTGTACAGGGAAGACTTGGCAAAAGGTGCAACCGGTGACGTGTGCGAGCTGAGCTATGTACAGGGCAGATCAACAGGCACAACCAACAGACGACTTGCGGGCAGTGGGTACGAATAACAATGACAAAATTTTTTTTAAAAATATATATATATACCAGCACCCAAACGAACAAGGCTATGTCAATAACTAAATGTGGACAAAAATGCAGATAGAACATTATTGTCCAAACTCTCAATGTAACATTTTATCTTTCAATGAGTTGAGAGAAAGTTAAGTCCATCTTACCTGCGTTGACAATGGTGGAAAAGGAAAGAACAAACAAAAAGACAGACAGTTTGGCCATGATTTAGAAATGTTCACTACTTTTGCAGTAGCCTCGTGTAGCAGTTTCTAACTCTCAAGTGAGTCTGACACTTTCCCTTTCGCTTATGCTTATCTTCTTCTTCTGCTGCTTATCTTCTTATTCTATAATATTATGGAGGTCCGCAAACAAACGTTAGAGGTGTATATCGCCACCTACTGTACTGGAGTGTATAGTCAATCATAGTTTATAGACTAAATAAAGAAAGAAACAAACATTAAGTGAAACTAAACCCTCCTATCTAATCCTGTACTACTAAGAAAATAAAAAAGAGCCCTACTAACTGATTTCAAACCCTCCCCCATCCACAAAATCCCTTTCACATTCCACCACCCCATCCCTGTACTACCTCAATAACCCTACACATCAATCTTATCTCTTCCACATACTGGTACTTAAAACAATACATCAACACATGCCTCACTGTTTCATCAACCGTGCACAATCCATTTGTATGCTTGCCAACCAGATATAATTAGTTCAATGTACAATGTCCTAGACGAAACCGCGCAAACACCACCTCTTCCTTCCTAATCTGACCAATGAATCTTGGTCCACCAAGCTTTCTTTGTAGGGCATATAAATACTGGCCCATAGGCTCTGAGTCACACCTCTTCTTCCACACATCTATCATAATGGCTCTAACCTTACATTTGGCCTCACCTCTACCCAGTGGTGCATGAATATCAATGATATCTCGTTTTAAAGCCGTTTTGGCTACCTGATCTACTATTTCATTCCCGCCCACTCCCGAATGGGCTGGGACCCAGCAGAATCGTACTACTACACCTTGTCTCTCGATTCTCCATAATAACATGAATGCCTCCAATACTAGGTAACTCCTATTAGATTTGCCAGATGAGAAACTATTCAATACAGACAGGGAATCTGAGCATACTACAATTCTGACAGGTTGAATTTCCTCCAGCCACTGGAGGGCAGCTACTATCGCCAACAGTTCAATACAGTATACTGACAGTTCATCTGTTAGTCGTTCACATATCTCCACATCAAAGGATCGAAGGCTTTACAAAAGGTAATATAACTGCATGTTTCCATCCAGAAGGTATAACCTCTTCACTCCAGATTTTATTAAATAATCCCAGGAGAATATTTAGGATTGAAACATTGCATAACACAATTGATCCTAACCTGGTGCTGTACATCCACAGCCTATTTATTAGGGCTTATCACATATCATGCAATGTAAAATCAGCATCCAAAGAAGAGTCACCAATATCCCTCTTCATATACACATTAGTATTACCATTTCAAATCTCACGCCTCCGTTGCTTGTACACTTTGTTCAAAGTAACCCCTCTATGTACATTAGCAAATGTCTTCCCCAACAGGTCAGCTCTTTCATTATCTGATACAGCCAGATTATCACCATCAACCAAAACTGGAATTCGAGTGCTTTTTCTTCTTCCAGTCATCTTCTTCAACATGGACCAATTATCTCCCAGCTCAGTACCCTTGCCTATTGTAGAACTGAACTGTCTCCATGCATTTCTCTTGGCAGACTTAACGACCCTCCGCACCAAAGCTCTCTTCCTTTGGAAATGAACTAGATTTTCAGGAGTCAAAGTCCTACATCATACTCTATACTAGGCCCTACTTCTTTCTTGAATAGCCGCAGTGCAATCTTCAGTCCACCAAGGAACCACCTTTCTTTTCTCACCCACTTCTCTCACTGGAATATGCAAATTCGCTGCACTCAAAATCAGAGAAGTGACAAAGGCAGCACATATATAAATGCAAATCTGGACTACTGCCTAATGCCTCATGCTCAGATACCTGAACACACTTAACAAGATAGAGGATAAAGAGAGTTTTGTTGATGCTGTGAACAGAATTTATGTTTTTAAATAACATTCTTAGAACGTTCTTTGAACGTACAGTCATTGGATAATAAAATGGATGACCTCCGATCAAGAATATCCTACCAATGGGACTCTTTTCTCTGTGTATATCAATGACGTCGCTCTTGCTGCTGGTGACTCTCAGATCCACCTCTACGCAGACGACACCATTTTGTATACATCTGGCCCTTCATTGGACACTGTGTTAACAAACCTCCAAACGAGCTTCAACTCCATACAACACTCCTTCAGTAGCCTCCAACTGCTCTTAAACACTAGTAAAACTAAATGCATGCTCTTCAACCGAACGCTGCTTGCACCCGCCCACCCGACTAGAATCACTACTCTCGACGGGTCTGACCTAGAGTATGTGGACAACTACAAATATCTAGGTGTCTGGTTAGACTGTAAACTCTCCTTCCAGACTCACATTAAGAATCTCCAATCCAAAGTTAAATCTAGAATCGGTTTCCTATTTCGCAACAAAGCCTCCTTCACTCATGCTGCCAAACATGCCCTCGTAAAACTGACTATCCTACCGATCCTTGACTTCGGCGATGTCATTTACAAAATAGCCTCCAACACTCTACTCAGCAAATTGGATGTAGTCTATCACAGTGCCATCCGTTTTGTCTCCAAAGCCCCATATACTACCCACCACTGTGACCTGTACGCTCTTGTTGGCTGGTCCTCACTACATATTCGTCGCCAAACCCACTGGCTCCAGGCCATCTATAAATCACTGCTAGGCAAATCCCCGCCTTATCTTAGCTCATTGGTCACCATAGCAACACCCACTCGTAGTCTGCGCTCCAGCGGGTATATCTCACTGGTCATCCCCAAAGCCAACACCTCCTTTGGCCGCAATTCCTTCCAGTTCTCTGCTGCCAATGACTGGAACAAATTGCAAAAATCTCTGAAGCTGGAGACACTTATCTCCCTCACTAACTTTAAGCATCAGTTGTCAGAACACCTTACCGATCACTGCACCTGTACACAGCCCATCTGAAATTAGCCCGCCCAACTACCTCATCCCTATATTGTTATTTATTTTGCTAATTTGTACCCCAGTATCTCTATTTGCACATCATCTCTTGCATATCTATCAGTCCAGTGTTAATACTAATTGTAATTATTTTGCACTATAGCCTATTTTATTGCCTTACCTCCATAACTTGCTAAATTTGCACACACTGTATATTATATGTATTTCTGTTGTATTTTTGACTTTGTTTTGTTTTACCCCATATGTAACTCTGTGTTGTTGTTTTTATCGCACTGCTTTGCTTTATCTTGGCCAGGTCGCAGTTGTAAATGAGAACTTGTTCTCAACTGGTTTACCTGGTTAAATAAAGGTGAAATAAAAAAAATAAAAAAAAAACTGTAATATCTTATGTTCCACCGAGTCGTGGCTGAACAACGACATGGATAACATACAGTACATACATATGGGTTTTCGGTGCATTGGCAAGATAGAACAAAGATAGAACAGCTGCCTCCGGTAAGACAAGGGGTGGCAGTCTGTGTATATTTGTAAATAACAGCTGGTGCACAAAATCTAATATTAAGGAAGTCTCAAGGTTTAGCTCGCCTTAGGTAGAGCATCTCATGATAAGCTGTAGACCAAACTATTTACCAAGAGAGTTTTCATCTATATTTTTCGTAGCTGTCTATTTACCACCACAAACCGATGCTAGCACTAAGACCGCACTCAATGAGCTGTATAAGGCCATAAAAAAAACAAGAAAATGCTCATCCAGAGGCGTCGCTCCTAGTGGCAGGGGACTTTAATGCAGAGAAACGTACATCCGTTTTACCTCATTTCTATCAGCATGTTAAATGTGCAACCAGAGGATAAAAAACTCTAGACCACCTTTACTCCACACACAAAGATGCGTACAAAGCTCTCCCTCACCATCCATTTGGCAAATCTGACCATAATTCTATCCTCCTGATTCCTGCTTACAAGCAAAAACTAAAGCAGGAAGTACCAGTGACTCGCTCAATACAGAAGTGGTCAGATGACGCAGATGCTAAGCTACAGGACTGTTTTGCTAGCACAGACTGGAATATGTTCCAGGATTCTTCCTATGGCATTGAGGAGTACACCACAACAGTCACTCGCTTCATCAATAAGTGCATCGATGACGTCGTCCCCACAGTGACCGTACGTACATATCCCAACCAGAAGCCATGGATTACAAGCAACATCCACACTGAGCTAAAGGGTAGAGCTGCTGCTTTCAAGGAGCGGCACTCTAACCCGGACGATTATAAGAAATCCCGCTATGCCCTCCGACGAACCATCAAACAGGCAAAGCGTCAATACAGGATTAAGAATGAATCATACTACACAGGCTCCGACGCTCGTCGGATGTGGCAGAGTTTTGCAAACTGTTACGGACTACAAAGAGAAGCACAGCTGCGAGCTGCCCAGTGACACGAGCCTACCAGACGAGCTAAATTACTTCTATGATCGCTTCGAGGCAAGCAACACCGAAGCATGTGTAGTGTATTAAGGATTATGACTTTGCTAATGTTTTCAAGTGGAACCTGAGAGGATGTTTATTCAGTTTCAGAGGGAGCCGTTTTAGGGTGACACCCCATAGAACAGAGGGAGTGTGTGTTGTAGACAGGGGATTGGACAGTAGAGGGAGCCACCCATATTTTGGGGAATATTATAAGTACTGGGTTTGAACAAAGAAGATTAGAGCAGACATATTCTTTTGGGACTCTGCTCTCCGGATGCTCTAGACATCTGTAAACTTATGCTGAAATCTTGTGATATGAATAAAACTTATGATCAAAGTTCAGTATAAGCGGACTCCTTTGTTTAACAGCATAATTAGCAACATTGACTCAACACTACAAATTTGGCGACGAGTGATGAGGCGGGTCTGCGTCTCTTCAGTGTTATATTCATGAGCAACGACTAGACTCTCGCTCAAGACGCCGGCTTAAGGTGATATCTCTCACGGTCTTGTGTGTGTTTCCTTCGTCAGCTTTTGGGTGTGCGCTCAGGAGATGTACCGTAAAGGACCGGTGTGTGCTGCTGTTGCTTTTATTGCTGTGGACTAGGGGTCTGGCCTAACCATTCTAAATTTCTTTGCACTGGTAAACAGCGCAAAAGGGGGGAGTGTCTATAGAGATATTTTGCTTGAATAAGAGTTCAAGAACAATCGATTGAGAGAGGAATAAGGCCTAGGCATATGTATGTAACTTAGAACCGCTGTGGATCAACGGAAGCCCTTTTATAAAGGCGACCTCTAAGGTGGGCCAAAAATCCTAATAACGCGTTAGGTGTGATTAGGTGAGTCCTGGGGACTGGAGGCCGTGGTATATTGATACTGTATGTTACCTCTCAGCTGATAGTTGACAAATTATTTGATTGATGTAACCACTCGTTTCAATTCCACAGGGATCTCGTGGTAGCACAAATTTAGCAAACAAAGAATTTTACGGCACGGCGGAGGGAGAAATGCTAAACGTGGCCTGCTAATTATGCTTCATGCTACATGCTAATGCTAAATGCTAATTCATGATACATGCCAACTTTGAGGCGTGCATCCGTTTAATATTTTTTCCTTGGGGGTCCATAGGAATGGGACAAGCCTCCAAAAGGTGTGTTTAGTTAGCGTGGGCTTGGTGCCTGATGTTTTGTGAGCTCTGTTAAGTGTTATTGTTTGGCTATAAGGGTAAAGGAGAGGAGCTATAGCGGGAATGCTAACGTTCTGTTGTCTGGAGTGAAGAGAGCTGAGAGAGAGCTACTTCCACTGTGAAATCGTAGTGATGAATGTACTGCGCATGCGTGTGATTTTACGACACTAGAGTGACGTAGGGGTAAATAGGTCACTCCTCTGCTACACTGTGCAAGGGGGGAGGCGTAGACGAACGAAGGAACAAAGAATTAAACATTTAGAGTCTAATGGTGTATTCTGGTTGTTACATCGGCTGCTGTTTGACGATGAAACTGTTTTCTTGAGACCTATTGAATTGATAAATTAGAGATATATGTTGACGGATTAAAATAAATAAAATAAAATGACGGATTAAAATAAAAAAAAAAAAATGTTATTGAGCTATCTATAATTATTCCTGAGTTAATTCTTAGCGTGAATGTGACTGGAGGAATATTGAATGGTTGAAATAGCTCAGTGACTGCATAAACTACTAAATTATTGTCTGTTTCTTTGTTCTTTTGTCATATGAGAGACGATAAGAGGAACGAGAGGAGAGAGAGAGAAAGAGAGGAAGTGCTGACGTGTACATCATGTGACAGGGTGTGACGCGACAGAGGCTGCTGCGACAGGATCAAGTCAAATATCAGGCTAGTGCTGTTCTGTTTACAAAGGCCTTCCCCTACAGGATATTTGATGTTATGACAATTTGGCAGGGACTTGGCAACAGACTGATCAATTGAAGTGATTGCATTTTGGAGTTTTTGTGCATGAGTGGGTTTGATTACAGTTGTGTTGGGAATCGAGTACTGACATTATTCTGTAAAATTAAGATAATTGGGTGCTTATTAAATAATTGGTTTATGAGTACTGTAGTGTTGCTGGATTATAGGTATTTTCTTTTTGGATTGCTCTGAAGTTGTCTACTTTCCTGTACTTTTCCTGATTGAAGGTGGTAAGATAGCCGCTAATTGATAAATTAGCAAAATAAAATAAAAAAATATTTTTGATTATTCATAAATTTATTGATTAATTGTTTAATTTAATTAAAAAAATTAAAATTAAAAAAAAATATTATTTATTTTTGAATATTCATATTTTTATTGATACATTTTTATTATTTAGATTTTTAAAAAAAAACATTTTTTTTTTAGTTTATATTAATAATTAAAGGGAGGACACTATAAGCTATATATTCTAAAATAATAAAATAATTCACAATAAAGGAATATAAAAGAGTTGTTACAATGGGGAAAAAGGATATCAGGACTATGAAGGTAATTACACCTGTTGATATAGTACAAAATAGTAATCCTTTAGTTAATGGTATTGCTAGGTTATCCGGCAAATGGAACAAACGTTGGCCTGACATTGAACAACCATGGCCAGTGGAAGGGACTCTTAACCCTGATGTAATCAACATAATGAAAGTGCTTCTGTCAATTCATAAAGCAGATCAATAGAAAGGGGGGAAAAAAAGGGAACAACGTAAAGAAAAGAGACAAAGAGAGCTGGGTGTTCTTAAGCTGTTTGAGAATGAAGGACAAAAACGGATAAAAGATGCCAACGATAAAATAAACAAAGGTATAGAGAAAATGGTAAAACAAGGAAAGGCGACAGAAAAACTAATGGCAGAAGTCAGTACACCTTTCTCACATACGGATTCAGCAAAAAGACCCCCACCTTATGAGGAAGAAGTAGAGCTTAAGGACGTCTATCCTCAGCTTCCGGTGATCGTTCAGGAGGGTGATTATTGCATCAGAGATGAAGATGAACGAATAATAGAGAGAGGACAAGCAGAAACGACCATAAAAATGACTCCAAACTCCAGAAGTAAGAAAAAACCGAGATGTCTGGAAACTAAGGGTAGAATGAGGTTCAGGAGAATGGAACTTGATGAAGACGACGACGATGATGAAGATGAAGATGATGATGATGATCAGAGTGATCCAGAAGAGATCATGGGTGGATATGACCCTGTGATCAGACGGAGGTTGGCAAGAGCGGAAAGAAGGGGTGATGGATGTTTGAAGAAGAAGAATACAAGAGATTCGAGTTCTGATAAAAGCAAAGATGAAGACAGCGATAAAGAGTGGGAGAGTAAAGGTGCTTCATATTCAAGGGGATTTTATCCAACAATGACTAGCACAGAAGAAATAGAAAGAGATATAGACCGATGCGTATCATGCCTGGATAAAGCGAATAGTTTAGGAGAAGTAAAATAACTCAAGAAGCTGAAGATACAGAAGAAGAAACTGCTGAGAAAAGAATCCCAAGAATTTGAGAAAAAATATACATTGAGGCCAAGGAAAGAGGGCACTAGCAAGAAAATTATGCCGGTGATCATTCGAGGTCAAAACTTAGAATATAAGCCTTTGCAAAGTACCGATATGTCAGATATACTTGAGAAGCTGCCTACTCTTCAAGATGGAGCCTATCCTTGGATTTCAAAATTGGAAGAAATTACAGTGGGAACACAGTCTGCTATAGGAGACATTAAGAGACTTTTGGCTAATCTCCTGGGGATTCCAGGTATGGAAGAAATTTTTCAGATAGCGGGACTCAATAGATATGTGGGGACTGCAGTGAACGACCCTGAATTGTTGGCTGCAAGTAGGAATCGTCTGTGGAGAGCATTGAAAGATACATTTCCAACAAATGTGCATCCTGATAACATTCTGATTGACCCACTAGGACAACAAGGAAATCCGAGAGCCTATGTGTCAAGAGTTCATCAAGTGTGGAGAAATATTACTGGAAATGATCCAGATGTGAGTCAAATTGAGCAGTCAATTTTGAGAGCTAAATTGCAGATGGGACTGCCCTCACCAGTAAGGAGTAAACTGGCTGAGGTGGTTGGACTTGGAAGCATGACAAAAGGTGTCTATACAGATCATATAGCCCATCAAGTGGATTTGTACAGAAAAAAGGAACACAACCAGAAAGAACAGGACCAAGAAACTCTCAGAAAACTCAATCAAATACAGCTGGGGGAGAAGAAGAAGGAGAAGAGAAGCTTTGGTTATGAAGAATCAGAGTGAATCAAATCAACAATCACTGCCACAGCTTCAACAGGACCAGTTCCAACCGCAATTGTACCAGCCACAACAAGTGGTATAAGTTGTTTCATATCCATAGATAGTTTCTGGAAAGAGGGAATTTCTGAGCAAGTGAAGATAATCTGGAGGACAGGTGAACCCTTAAAGGAGCAAGGATTCTAGAGTGCCTAGAAGATCCGAAGGGGGGTGTCAGCTGATAGCACCGATTAGGGAGAAAAAATATCCAACAATTGAAGTGAAAATAAAAGGACTAGGAGAAGTGATAGTGGAAAAGCTTTTATCTGTGTTGAGCCTGATGAGGTTACACATCTCACTATGTAAAATTAACTAATTAGGATAGGGATTTGAGGGAGTAAAACAGTTGATTACTCTTAAGGAACCAATTGAGCTCTGCTATAAAAATCAAACAATTACAATACACATACTGGTATCAGAACATATACCTATTGCATTGTTGGGAAGAGATGCATTGTGTAAATTGAACTGTACAATAAGATGTACACTAGACGGCTGTCTGGTAGAAGATTATAAAGGAATAGGGTTTTTGGGAATCATATTTGCTTCAACAGATAGGAAGGAGGACAATCTATTAGACTGCCTATTAGACAATCTGTCTGAAAAATAAAGTTAAAAGGGGTGACTGTTATTCTTGGTTACATTCCTACACCAAGAGATTTCAAACTAGGCTAAAAGATGTTCGATCGTTTGCCAAGTCTGTGTGTAAAGAAGTCAGAAGCAGGTGGGGATTACCCGATCACATATTCTAAAAATTGGTGGTAAAGGGATTTTGTGAATAAATCAGTGGAATAGATTAAAAAAGTTAGGAAAACTAGGGTTGAAGGAACTCTAGGACAGTAAGCTAAGTTTCAATGTTAGTTAGTAGTAAGAGAGAGAGAACAGTGGTGAAGGAAATATTTAGAGTTCAGTGGGAAGATGGATATGGTAGGAGTTTAAATCTGTTAGGAGCAGTGGCATTGAGAAAGTATGCGTTGCTGAATGATGAGAGAAGAATGAAAATTGAGGGTGATTGCGGTATCTATATTTACAATTCCCAGCAGGAAGATCAAGGTGATTATAAGTGTATTTTTATAATCAACAGTTTGAAAGTGAGGGATTAGAGTTAGGACTGAGAGTGAATGTAGTGACACTAGTGGTGATAGATGGAAATACAAGTCAGGAGTTCAAAGTCTTAGGGAGAATGGATGAAGTAACAACAAGGACATCAACACTTCAGCCTATTATAACAACAGTGAGAAGCAATTTAACTCTTTCAACATTGATAGTTATTAAAGCCATAAATATATCGCATTTGATTACAAGGGAGCAGATAGCTCCAGCACCAATTTTAGAGGAATTTCATAGTCTGGGAAGCCTATCATTGGAGGATAAGTCTAAGAGAGAAGTGGGGATTTTTCCATGGTAAGGTATAAAATTTGGGAAGATCATATTGATAATATTACCTATACTTTGCAGGGTTTTGCAAATGAAACGATAAGAGGGTTTAACCTTCTGTCGAATACTCAAAGAAGTCACAGACTGACGCTGTTGAAACATGACATGGCTCTTGACTATATTCTGGCAAAACAAGGTGGCTTATGTTTGGCTATGAACTTGAAGGGGGATGATTGTTATACTTTGATTCCAGATAGTTCAGATAATATCACTAGTGTTATAGATGCATTGAAGAATATAAGGGATGCATTTGGTAGATCTGAAGGAGCTGGATGGTCAGCGAAGACTTGGTTGCAAGATCAGTTAGGCCCAGTGGGAGCAGTGATGGTTCAGATTTTAGTAGCATCTTTGATAGCAGTGTGTGTGAAGTTTTGCTTTTGTAATTTGTGAAAGCTATGATATTGAGATGGGTTGGAGTTGTGATGCCTGGAGACAACACTCAGATGCCGTTGTTGACTGTTCCTGATCTGGATGAAGAGGGACAAGTGGGACTGGATGGAGTATTGATGGATAAATATCCTTTTTGATTATTTGATTATTTTTCAAATGTTTTTCAATATTAGTGTGATTTTAGTATTTTGTTATGAATCAAAGGGGGGAAATATAATAATGTGATTCATTCATATATCATTTTAGATCATTTTTTATATTCTTAGTTGATATTGATGTTTTAATTTGAATGTGTTGTTTTGCAAAAGATACTGTTTGGTCTTTTCTTTTCTTCCAGAAGCATTTGGGGGAATATGTGGAGATTGAAATACTCAAACAAGGACAATATGAAAGGAGAATATGAGGGGACTGGAGGAAATGGAACAAGGAAGGTGTGGAAATGTTCCAATTCCATCATCAACGATGCATTGGAAGTCGACACTGCTGAGGAGATGAAGTGTAGTGGACTACATTCCAGTGTCTGCAATGAAATATAGACATATTTGCATGTGTAATACATAATTTGTGTCATATTCTTAGGTATTAATTTTTGTAGAATGATATTTGATGTTATTGGATACATGTGGGGATCTTAGATGTTTTTGTTTATTTTGTGGAAGCTTAGGGACATGGAGTCTAGGCAGGGATAGAGATAATCCACCGTAGGGTCCGATGGGTCGACCAGCCTGAGAGTGGACATTTTGGATAGTAATTTGTTTGCTGGGGCTTTCATGTGTATTTAATGGCATCATAGTTTCAAATGCATTGATAAAGATTTATGAATTGATCTGGAGTACTTAGGTGGTTGCCTGGGGCAGAGGGGCCGTGAGAGAATTTTACTGTCTTGATTGATGGATGGATATTTGGAAAGAAGGCTGCCAGACAGGTTTTTCGCTCTCACACTTCATAAAGATTTGTTCATATTTCATAGTGATGTATTCACACTTCATAAAGATTTGTTCATATTTCATAGAAAGGTATTTACACTCCAGAGAAAAGTGTTTTGGGTTTATTGTTAAAGATACTCAATAAGAGAAATTGTTACTTGTCATAATCCTATTCTTTTTGTTTTTGAGACTTTTAGTTAGTCTCGAAGGGGGGAAATATGTAGTGTATTAAGGATTATGACTTTGCTAATGTTTTCAAGTGGAACCTGAGAGGATGTTTATTCAGTTTCAGAGGGAGCCGTTTTAGGGTGACACCCCATAGAACAGAGGGAGTGTGTGTTGTAGACAGGGGATTGGACAGTAGAGGGAGCCACCCATATTTTGGGGAATATTATAAGTACTGGGTTTGAACAAAGAAGATTAGAGCAGACATATTCTTTTGGGACTCTGCTCTCCGGATGCTCTAGACATCTGTAAACTTATGCTGAAATCTTGTGATATGAATAAAACTTATGATCAAAGTTCAGTATAAGCGGACTCCTTTGTTTAACAGCATAATTTGGAACATTGACTCGACACTACACATGCATGAGAGCATCAGCTGTTCCGGACGACTGTGTGATCACGCTCTCCGTAGCCAATGTGAGTAAGTCCTTTAAACAGGTCAACATTCACAAGGCCGCAGAGCCAGACGGATTACCAGGACGTGTACTCCGAGCATGTGCTGACCAACTGGCAAGTGTCTTCACTGACATTTTCAACCTGTGCCTGACTGAGTCTGTAATACCAACATGTTTCAAGCAGACCACCACAGTCCCTGTGCACAAGAACACTAAGGTAACCTGCCTAAATGACTACCGACCCGTATCACTCATGTCTGTAGCCATGAAGTGCCTTGAAAGGCTGGTCATGGCTCACATCAACACCATTATCCCAGAAACCCTAGACCCACTCCAATTTACATACCGCCCCAACAGATCCACAGAAGATGCAATCTTTATTGCACTTCACACTGCCCTTTCCCACCTGGACAAAAGGAACACTTACGTGAGAATGGTATTCATTGACTACAGCTCAGCGTTCAACACCATAGTGCCCTCAAAGCTCATCACTAAGCTAAGGACCCTGGGACTAAACACCTCCCTCTACAACTGGATCCTGGACTTCCTGACGGGCCGCCCCCAGGTGGTAAGGGTAGGTAACAACACATCTGCCACGCTGATCCTCAACACGGGGGCCCCTCAGGCTTGCGTGCTCAGTCCCCTCCTGTACTCCCTGTTCACCCATGACTGCGTGGCCAAGCACGACTCCAACACCATCATTAAGTTTGCCGACGACACAACAGTGGTAGGCCAGTAAAAGGAGGACCGAGCACGCCCCCATTCTCATCGACGGGACTGTAATGGAGCAGGTTGAGAGCTTCAAGTTCCTTGGTGTCCACATCACCAACAAACTATCATGGTCCAAACACACCAAGACAGTCGTGAAGAGAGCACGACAAAGCCAATTCCCCCTCAGGAGACTGAAAAGATTTGGCATGGGTCCTCAGATCCTCAAAAAGTTCTACATCTGCACCATCGAGAAAATCCTGACTGGTTGCATCATTGCCTGGTATGGCAACTGCTCGGCCTCCACCACAAGGAACTACAGAGGGTAGTGCGTACGGCCCAGTACATCACTGGGGCCAAGCTTCCTGCCATCCAGGACCTCTATACCAGGCGGTGTCAGAGGAAGGCCCTAAAAATTGCCAAAGACTCCAGCCACCCTAGTCATAAACTGTTCTCTCCGCTACCGCATGGCAAGCGGTACCGGAACGCCAAGTCTAGGTCCAAAAGGCTTCTTAACAGCTTCTACCCCTAAGCCATAATACTCCTGAACAGCTAATCAAATGGCTACCCAGACTATTTGCATTGTCACCCCCCTCTTTTACGCTGCTGCTACTCTCTGTTTATTATCTATGCATAGTCACTTTACCTCTACCTACATGTACATATTACCTCAATTACCTCGACTAACCTGTGCCTCCGCACATTGACTCTGTACCGGTACCCCCTGCATAAAGCCTCCCTACTGTTAACTTATTTCACTGCTGCTCTTTAATTATTTTTCTATTTTTCTTCTTTTCTTTTCGTTTTCTTTTTTACTTATCTATTTTTTACTTAACACTTTTTTTTTTCTTAAAACTGCATTGTTGTTTATGGGCTTGTAAGTAAGCATTTCACTGTAAGGTCTACACCTGTTGTATTCGGCGCATTTGACAAATACAATTTGATTTGATATGCTAGATTAATGTAAGGACTAAATACGCCTATAATTTCTCCATGTGGCTTTTGGCATCACCTTAATGTAGTTATTAGCCTTATATTTAGCTAATGAATGATGGGCTATGCATAAGGTTCTAACTTATAGCCTGTTTCTTGCGCAATACGCACCATGCACTCCGTTGGCCCCTCTATTTAAAAAAAATGCTTCTTAGCTCTTGGAGTCCCAGGAAATCTAGACTAGAATAGCTTACTGGAAGAATTTATCTTTAGCATTTCTTATACTAATAGATTATTGGAAGAGGGATGCAAGCTCTTGTTTTCTGAATGTGAAATACAGCAGCCAATAGAACTCATGGCCACAGGCTGGGGAGTTTGAAAGACGGGAGAACTCGGGATGGCGGTAGGCTATAGCAGTTATTTGTTCAAACCAGTAACCATTCAATATTTGTGAAGAGAAAAGAAAGCCATCTGCATCTTATTCTTGTCCTATATTATTCAAGCATGTCATTACAATGATGAAGATGAGGACAACGCAATATTTCATGTAACTGTTGAAAGCGAGGAAGGAATGGAGAAAGAGAACATAGGCTAATAGGCATGTTGCACAACATTAGGAGATATATTATGAAAGGTATGCATGCATCACGCTACTTATTATAAAAATGTAAAATAGGCCCTATTATATTTCAACATTCAAATCTAATTGATAGCCTATAATTGTAACTTTTTAGGCTGCATGTCCTGCACCAGCAACGCATGTTCTCTCCCAGGTTCATGGTTTGAAAGAGGTGCGTAATTCCAGTCCATATAATACAGTATAATGCAATACAGTAATACAGTCTACACTCAAAAATATTAGCTTACTGGAGCTTGTTTCATTTACTTACCCAAGAGAGCATAGCTACATCTATGGGCTTTTGTGTTTTTCTGTTGTGTGTAATGTGCGGCTCATTGGCTATGTATTGGATAATGGCACAATCATTTGGTCTTTTTGGAATATATGAGCAGGCTATTATATTGCGGCAAACACAGCATTACGGTTGGAACTTCATTTGGCCAAATAATGAAATAAAACAATTGCGAACTGGTTTAAAACTTCAAAAAAGTTTTGAACAGGTTATATTGCAGCAATTACCAACAAATCCAAGAGCCTACTGTACCCAATAAATGACAGAATTAGGCTAATGGTTTTTATTTTAAAACAGACCTACTTATAACCAATCTTAAATTAAAGATGGAGCACACAATTAAAAAGACTGATCAAATTTAATTTAGCCAATGAAAATGTCTCAACAGAATTAAACAAAACAGGTTTTGCATATTAAAAAATCTGGTTTCAATTAATAAATAGGCTTACAATAATAACAATGATATACAATAATAATAATGATAAAACAAATGATTATAAATACGAATTTATGGTTCAAACTGGCATCCTACCTGAATAGGGAGTTGCACAGTATCCTGCATTTGGTCTTGCCAAAGTTCTTCTCATCTTAGTCCACTACAATATTAAAACTTATATTAAATTCCCCTTGTAGGCTTTTCACTATAGGCTTACTCTTTTCCCTCTAACTTTTGTTTACTTCAATGAAAAAGGCCTCCATCATCACAATCAACAGCAGCCTGGGCCAAGGCTCCTCTCTCCCTCTCTCTATCCTCAGCAGCTGTCTCACGTGTGCGCAAGGCGTGAGAGAATGGTGCTGAAGCGTGAATTCAGGGTGTAGGCTATGATAGACTCTCCTGGAGAATTTGGCCCACTACAAGTTTATTTATTGGCTTTTAATTGTGTTGTGTTTCCATCAAATTGACTTGTTTCAGATACAGGTCTGTGCATAAATATGTAGTGCACATTAAAATAACTTTTGAGGTTAAATTCCCATGTACCGAATAAAAAATACACGTTAAATGGGTTTCCATCGCATTTTCAACTCTAGGCCTACTGAAGGTTTTGTCACAAACAATGTGGAGTAGGTATATCGAATGTGCCGACTCTGGTATTGGCATGTGCGCTCTAGCCAACATCTTGCAGATACAGCGCGGGTTTAGCCTACTACATGATGAGATTATTATGGACAAAAGTGCGAGATTATTTGTATTTGTCAAATGGGAGCCAAGTATCGATCATGTCACCAGAATAAGATCCTCCATATTTATTGAAAGGAAGATCAACCTCATCACTGTGCACTTTCACCACCCTGTGAAGTTCATCATAACTTATTTCATTTGTAGTCTAATAAACTACATTCTTTCCCATGATGTCGTGACATTTTATTTCCAACATGTATGCTACTTTACTCGCAAAAAAAGTTTGGATGGAAACCTGGTGAATGTCAAGCCATTTAAGGATGCTGGAATTATATTTTGGATGAAAGTGCGAACACCTACAGGAGACTTTTGAAGTAGCCTAATCAGATTAAAACATTGTGACTGGTTGTGTTTATGCCACATATAAAAACGTAATACATTTTAAAAGTTCAATGATAAATATTTATACTATATTAAAGCATTAAGTTCTAGGTGCGCGAGGAATAGCCACTCTGATTGGAGAGGAGGCTGAGCTTTCCTGAATAACTGGGCCTGCCGGGAGCATATGTGGTCACATTATTATAGGCCAACTCGGGAGAATGATGATCTGCAACAGACAGTGCATTCAGTATCGGAAGTAAAAATACAGCCAGACTGGCCTGCTCCTGTGCCTTTTCTAGACCTTATAAACTGTCGAGCGTAGACCCACAACTGATCCAAATCGAATGAAACATTTAAATCACAGGGCTTTTGCACTATTATTCAAATGACATTTTAACTGCATCCTAGAGTAGAATTTTGAACTCACTTGAAATCAATAAGGCAATTATTCATTGCATTGTAGTGTTGTAGGCTACTATAGTCTAGGTATGATAATTGTACTGTCCCTGAACAAGATCAATAGGGGAGCTTTTTGAGCTGTGTGTTTCATGTCTTCACTGTTCTTTCAAGTGTAATGATGCACCTAACCTGTCGACTGCCTATCAGCTATTCCTATTTTTCCTTGTCGATTCATGTTTAAAATTGATGCACCTTTGAATGATTTTATGTGTGGTATGATTGCTAGTTAGCCTATTGCAGATCTGGACAAACGATCCACCTACCACTATTATCACTATGAATGGTGGATAGAGGGCAGGATAGACATTAGACTGGTAGACTATATTGACCTGTTGTATAGTAAAAGTTAGCACATGGAAAAGTGTGGTGCATAAGGGAAGTACCAAAACACCTTGATATAGGCGCATGCAAGCAGATGAGGAAATGTGGCTAGGATGGAAGAAATTATATAGTAAAACCTGCAAAAGAGCAATGTTAACCAGGAAGAAACGCACTACCCTCCACTGTACCCAATGAAAAAAAATTGAAAAACTCCCCAAAGCAAAAAAATACGTTTGACAACCCTCCCCTATTTAGGACCACCCTGCCCCCAGTAAATTATGATCTGTCCCTTATGTCGTAGAATCTGAAGACAGGTTCATTTCCTCCGCCACTTTTGCATCAACGTTGGTAAGTTGTGACAATGTCTGCTATACGGTGTGTCTCCTCCTTTTGAAGCAAATGAAAATGCCCAATAGAGTAACAATCAGCACCATCACCAGTAGAGCTGAGAGTGTGGATAGGTGTACTCTCTCTGCCCCAGACTCCCAACTGACATCCAGCTTGTTGTCCAGACTGAGGTGAGAGGCAGTACAGGTGTAGTTGTGTCTCTTCTTTAGCTCCTCAGTACTGACCTCCAGACTCTTCCTCAGCTGGTAGGTCCTGTCTCCACTAGGCAGCACCTCCCCCCCTGTCAGCTCCTGTTCTGCCACTGGCTGGCCGTCTCTCAGCAGGGTCAGGTTGATGTGGCGGGGGTAGAAACCAAACGCCAGGCAGCTCACCTGGAGCCCTCCAGAAACCTCTTTCTTTATCAACCTGAGTCTGGGAGGCACTTTACGCATCACAACATTCTTCTCTCTCTTCAGGAATGTATTCAGTGTTTTGATTCAAATGGGAAGGAAAACATTCCCAAAAAGTGTTCTAAAATATGCTCTCCTCATCCCATCCCATCCTGGTAGTAGTTTCCCTGCATCGTATGTAAAATGTGTCATGTTGTAATATAACATTCGATCTGTATAAATGGCATTGAAATTGTTCTTTGACATGACCAAGGCCGGTTCACCATTGTCCAACATCTCACAGCCAGCCATTCTTTGCTGAACTTGAACACCACTTGTGAGATTAAAGTGGTGCTTTAGCTGAAAGGATCTCTCTTTAATGCTCTGGTACATAATTTCAAATACATAAGCTCCGTCCTGAGCTAGGTCATCATGTATTTTGTCTGTTGGGTTAAGTCCCCTGTAGATAAAGTGTTTCATGTTGGAGTCATAGTAACCCACTTGAACTTCATCCAACATCACCACAACAGTAAACTCAGGGAAAGGCGTCTCTCCACTTATATATGTTGCAAGTACCCACAGAGAATGTGATCCTGAACCTGAGAGAGGAGTGATATTATCCACAGTTATCAACATTGAGAGCTATAAGGTTCTATCTGCAAAAAGATGATATTGAGATAATTGGCTTTAAAGTTCCGAACACTCATTGGTTTGCATGGTGTCAGGCAGGGCCGTGCACAGACTTTTCAGGGGGAACAAAGTGTTCAAAGAGAAAAAACAACACACACTCATCATCAAAAATGGTAAGCAAGCTAGTTAGTGCCTCCTAAAGTCATGATTGACGTTGGGAAAAGAGGGTGGGCTAGCAGCTGATCATTGATGTTGATGATTGATGTAAATCTGCTAGTTAGCTAACTCTATTTATTTTACTGATTGTGATTTACCTCTCTGTCTTCCTGCCTCTCTCTGCTGTGAGTATCAGCCAATCAGACTGAATATTGATGATGATGTAGGCTAAATCAAGTGTTATCAAGTGATAATTAAATGTTATTCTGCTGTGGCAGCACTGTTGAAATTTAAACTAGGTAGTTGGCACACACACTCGACCGGTGAACGTATCTCTCAAACCATGCATGTTTACATACTGGGCCTGGCAATATCTGGACAGGGCAGACTTGGAAAAAGGTGCAACAGGTCACGTGTGCGAGCTGAGCTCTGTACAGGGCAGATCAACAGGCACAACCAACAGACGACTTGACTTGCAGGCAGTGGGTCCAAACAACAATGACAAAACATATTTTTTTTAAATTACAAAACTTTTTGGGGAAATTATATCACCACCCAAAAGGACACTTTGGAGACTGGAAGGGCAAAGAGGCATGTGCTCTGCAGGTAGAGCCATATCTGTGCAGCTGCCTACCGTCAGCAATTTTGATATTGTATTCTCTTGAACTGAACAACATGAATGGGGGTATTTAGAGTACTATATAGGGAGAGAACATTGAACAGAACAAGCCTATGTCAATAACTAGTTTGACAAAAATGCAGATAGAACCTTATAGTCCCAAACTCTCCATTTAACATTGTATAACATAAAAAATCTTTCAATGAGTTGAGAGAAAGTAAATAGTCCATCTTACCTGCGTTGATAATGGTGGAAAACAAAATAACAAACAAAAAGTTTGCCCATGATTTAGAAATGTTCACTACTTTTGCAGTAGCCTCACATAGGAGGTTTCTAGCTCTCAAGTGAATCTGACTTTTCCTTTCGATAATGCTTATCTTCTTCTTCTACAATATTAAGGTGGTCTGCAAACAAACTTTAGAGGTGCATGTCGCCACCTACTGTACTGGAGTATGTAGTCAATCACAGTTTACAGACTAAATGAATAAAGAAACAAACATTAAGCGAAACTAAACTATCTAATCCTGTGCTACTAAGAAAATAAAAAGAGCCCTACTAACCATTATTAAACCCTCCCGCATCCCCCAAATACCTTTCACATCCCCCCTGTTGGAAAGCAGACTGAACCAGCTTTTACTCTAGAACATACCCATAACAGGATTCAGCCACCACCATGCTTGAAAATATGAAGAGTGGTACTCAGTGATGTTGTGTTGGATTTGCCCCAAACATAATGCTTTGTATTCAGGACATAAAGTTGATTTATTTGCCATATTTTTTGCAGTTTTACTTTAGTGCCTTATTGCAAACAGGATGCATGTTTTGGAATTGTTGTATTATGTACAGGCTTCCTTCATTTCACTCTGTCATTTAGGTCAGTATTGTGGAGTAACTACAATGTTGTTGATCCATCCTAATTTTTTCCCCTATCACAGCCATTAAACTCTGTAACTGTTTTAAAGTCACCATTGGCCTCATGGTGAAATCCCTGAGTGGTTTCCTTCCTCTCCGGCAACTGAGTTAGGAAGGAGGCCTGTATCTTTTTAGTGACTTGGTGTATTGATACACTGTCCAAAGTGTAATTAATAACTTCACCATGCTCAAATGGATATTCAATAGCTATGTTTCTATTAACTTGCATAGAAAATAGATGCGACAACTGTCTGCTAGGGTGAGTTTCCATTGAACGCAATAATTGACTAATATATTCCATATTCTAATAATTACCATATGCCAACGAATCGCCACGGTCCGTGCCATGGTGAAACTTGCACTCCTGTAGATCTGAAATATTTAGATGGTGAAACTTGCCAGCCAACCTGGAAATGCAAGGCGAAGCAATTCAGGCATTCTTAAAAGTCAGGACAAACAATGTCATGCAAAGAAACATTATTTTTATAATTTAAAAAATATATTTTGTAAGACATACACATTTATAATTAATTGTGGAGTGGAGCTTTATAGTTACGAGGTGACATCACGTGCCCCGCATATCTTCAAAATGATTCGGCAGTCATCATTTATTCGAAAGACACTGTTTCCATCCTCATTTGTTGCAATAAAGTAAGTCAGACAGAAGAAAAACCACCCCTGTCGAACGGATTAAAATGTTGTCGATCTTTAGAAAATGTATCCTATATCTGCCATTTCCATTACACGTCGCAATTATTTTTTATTGCGTCATTGTTTTTGTCAATGGAAACCTGCCTACTGAGCATCTTCACCGTCTTTCATTTGCGGTACCTCAAACTGTTGTGATTACCATCTAAAACAAACTTTTATGAGTTGATTTTACTTTTGTCTGGGCAGTGTCTTAACATCGTCCTAAAACCTACCTTGAACTGGGAGTTTTTTTTATAAATAGTTTTTTGTTAAAAAATGTTTTAACAGGATTCCTAGTACCTTTTCTGAGATGCTTTGTGGATACGGACCGATGGCACGTATCCACAAAGCGACTCAGAGTAGAAAATTGGTCTGAGAATAGAGACATTTTACTCCTACTCTTATGGGTAAAAATAAAAGCTATGTATGAAACCTCTTTAGGCACAAGAGTCCCACTTAGTTGACAGATACTCATTAGGTGTTCTAACCAGTTAAGAGTTACCAGCAAGTGTCTTGATAGTAGAAAAAAAGCAGTGAGTCAGTGGATCCTGCGCCACATGCAATTGCTTTGGAGTTGTTGAAAGAATGTTTTGATATTTCTATATGATTAATCCATAAATAATCTAGACCTACATGCAACAGTATCTCTTGCATTTTTGAAAATTATTTAACATTAGCTACATTTCACATGATATGCCTAAATACTTATAACCACATAGGGTAATAAAAAATCACATTTTTCTTTTGATTTTTTAATTAACCTACATCATGTTATTTCAAGTTCCCCTTTGGTGCACAATAACACGTTAAAAAATATGCCTAAACTGGGCATTCCTATAAATTGGGCAATTGAAGGCATCTAGGTCTCATGTTAACTTTGATTGTGTTTGATGAAAATTATAGATCTTTCAAACGTTTTATGCAAGTGATTTGATGCCAACTGTGCCAAAGTGATTTAGAGTTGTTAAACAGGAGTGACGAGTGTGTTGATATAACGACAATATTATCAATTTTAACAACCATCAGAATTGGTAAAAAAAACAAAGTTTATGCATGCCAACATATTAGCAAAGAATTAAGAGTAGGCAAAGTGATCGTGTCAAAATTATATCAAACGTTTTACCGTTGCAGTCATATTCACCGTTGACTGAAGCGTGCATAACTGTTGATGCCTCACTGGTTATTCCCCATCATTTGCAACAATGTCAATGAGCGTCATCACAAATTTTCCTTTGCGGTACCAAACTGTCGTGATTACCAGCTGAGGCAAACTTTTATGAGTTGATTTTACTCCTGGTTCAGACTTTGTCTGGGCAGTGTCTTAGCATCATCCTAAAAACGTATTCTTTAAAACGTTATTCTTAAAACTGGTTTTAACAGGATCCCTAGGAACTTTTCTGAGATGCTTTGTGGATAGGGCCCAGGACTCCCGGAGTAGGCAGAATAGCCCAGCTAGCACATTTGGTTCCTTGGAAGTTGTGGGAATGTATGTTTTTGGTTTCACATTGGTTGTAGGAATGATGCCATACATTTCCTGACCGGTAAAACTGAACGTTTTTTTAAACATTCTGAGAACAGAAGTGAAAATTTTGCCTTTTTTGGGAATGTTTATTTTTAGGTTCTGGGGAGGTTCTGAGAACGTTTTACTCTGGTTCCTTGAAAGTATTCCTGGAAGGTTTTATTAACGCTCTGAGAATGGAAATTATAGGTTATTTCAAGGTTTTTGAATAACTTCCTTAAAACTTTCACTGAATGTTTCAATAAGACTATCACGACTCAGGATATGACCCAGATGCAGACACAGGAAGCGGATAGTACAGTTCTCAATAATCATTTATTAGAACATGGGGCAGGCAAAGGGCAGGTGGAGGACAGGCAGAGGTTCGTAATCAGGTCAGAGTCAGGCAGGTACAGGACGGCAGGCAGGCTCGGAGTCAGGGCAGGCAGAATGGTCAGAACCGGGAAAACTAGGAAATAAACACTTGAGAAACAGGAAAACGGGAAAGCACGCTGGTAAGTCAAGACAAGACGAACAGGCAACAGACAAACAGAGAACACAGGTATAAATGCACTGGGGATAGTGGGGAAGATGGGCGATACCTGGAGGGGGGTGGAGACAAGCTCAAAGACAGGTGAAACATATCAGGGTGTGACAAAGACTTTTAATAACACTGCTAGCTTATTTTGGATTAACTTTTTTTAACTGCAAGCACGGATAGGATACATTCATTGCCATATGTATTAATCATGCAAACACATTTCTTTTTTATTACACAGCATCAGTGAGATTCAAACCTATAATCTTCTGTTCTCTAGCCAAGACCGGATCTTTCATTTCTGAGGCTCCGTATCCATGAGTGTGCAAATTCACGCAGTATCTCACGGGAATTTGGGACTTCACTCATTTTCTCATGCCGAAACCGGATTAGATACATACCGGTAGTTAAAGAAGAGTTAAATGCCAAAAAGATTATATTCGCAATGTCACTTAGCAACCAAACAGCAACCCAAACATCAATAGTCACTACAATGTCAGGAGTTCAGTACCATTTGCTTGATTTTTGTGGACCCATAACTATGGTGTATCGACATTAGCTAGCTAGCTAATTTCAGCATGCTTGCGCGATAGTCAGCATAAGCTACTATCTAGCTAGCCAGCCTAGCAAGCTCTAGTCCACTGGAAACTGATGCAAACCTGCTGGCTAACAAAGTTGGCAAAATTCTAAGTTTTAATACGTGCCATTGGGCAGAAATAGCAAAGAAAATACTGGTTGAGGAGCTAGCTAAGTTAGCTGGCAAGACAACTTTGACAGTTACCAGTGTACCAACAGGACCCTGAACAGTTTCTTCCTCCAAGTCATAAGACTGCTAAATAATTTGTTAAATAGTTAACCAAATAGCTACCCGGACTATCTGCATTGACCCATCGACTCGGTACTGGTACACCGTGTATATAGCTAAGTTATCGTTACTCATTGTGTATTTATTATTATGTGCTATTACTTTTCTATTATTTCTCTATTTTATTTTCTGCATTGTTAGGAAGGGCCCGTAAGTAAGCATTTCACTGTTAGTCTACACCTGTTGTTTACGAAGCATGTCACGAATAACATTTGATTTGATTTTAGTGGACTCTATCAAGTACTGTTGAAATCAATTTGATCTGTGGGTATATGATGACACCTAGTGGTCGTATGGTTGATGTCTCCCTAACCATCATTTTTATCTCCCCCTCGCTGTTCACTGTTTGTTGTGATCTAGTAGATCTGAAAACAGTCTCTACTTCTTTCCTGTGCAAGAACTACAAGCCAAATGTCTGATAAATTGTGGACTATTATACAACGGGTGGGTCTAATCCTGAATGCTGATTGGTTAAAACCATTATTCCAGCCGGTGTCTATTCCACAAGTTACCACCGGCTAAATCTATGACGTTAAAATGCCTATTTACTCTGTTCCATCTGACTGCGCAATCCACTGTCTCATCAACCCAGCCAGGCTATTTATAAACTTGACCTCCACTATAAAAAGCATCTAGACATTATCTCACATTTCTTTTAGACTAATATTTAGTTTTCAACAGCGGAGATTTGTATAACCTTGCTGTCTGTCTCTCCGACATTTGCAACATTGTTTCAATATAAAAATTCGATCTCCAGCTGTCCCATAGTAATGAACATGTCGTGAGTCGGGACGAGACAGACAGGCAGTCAGCGTTTCTCAGCCAGTCGAAATCATGAATCAGCTGGCATAATTTTTATGGATATAAACAAAGAAATGTCAATTGAAAAAAGGTTGAACTAAACTAAAAGTAGCTAGTTTGCAGTCTTTCCAGCTTCAGTTTGAAGTGATTGTGTTAGTTGTGTTGTTGGCTAGCTCTTCTGAACAACAGTGTCCTGATGCGTGAGCACATTGTCTATGCCAGACGAAATCGCGTCTCATTAGCTCATTGTTATGGATGTATCCAAATAAATGTCACTAGAAAACAGCTTAAACAAATGCAAATGCAGCTACTTTGCTGTTATTCTGGCTGCACTTTTTGACGTGACTGTAAATTAGCCATAGTTGGCTAGCTAGCAAGCAAGGGATAAGAACGTTGCCAGCCAGAATGGCAATGGAACATTTAGAACGAACGACTGGATCGCGTTCATAGATACAGAACAGGGTAGGGCTTGCAAACTATTATGGATTACAGAGGGAAACCCAACCACGAGTTGACCAGTGACGTGAGCCTACCAGATTAGCTAAATGCCTTCTATGCTCGCATCGAGGCAAGCAACACTGAACCATACATGAGAGCACCAGCTGTTCCGGACGACTGTGTGAGCACACTCTCCATAGCCGATGTGAGTAAGACCTTTAAATAGGTTAACATTCACAAGGCTGAGGGCCAGACAGATTACCAGGACGTGTACTCCACGCATGCGCTGACCAACTGGCAAGTGTCTTCACTGATATTTTCAACCTCTCCCTGACCCAGTCTGAAATATCTACGTTTCAAACAGACCACCATAGTCCCTGTGCCCAAGAACGCCAAAGTAACCTTGCCTAAATTACTACCGCCCCGTAGCACTCATGTCTATAGCCATGAAGTGCTTTGAAAGGCTGGTCATGGCTCACATCAACACCATCATCACAGAAAACCTAGACCCACTACAATTCACATACCGGCTCAACAGATCCACAGATCGCGAACGCAATCTCTATTGCACTCCACACTGCCCTTTCTCACTGGACAAAAGGGCCACCTATGTGAGAATGCTGTTCGTTGACTACAGCTCAGCGTTCAACACCATAGTGCCCTCAAAGCTCATCACTAAGCTAAGGACCCTGGGACTAAACACCTCCCTCTGCAACTGGATCCTGGACTTCCTGATGGGCTGCCCCCAGGTGGTAAGGCTAGGCAACAATACATCTGCCACGCTGATCCTCAACACGGGGGCCCCTCAGGGGTGCGTGCTTAGTCCCCTGCACTTCCTGTTTACCCACGACTGCGTGGCCACGCACGACTCCAACACCATCATTAAGTTTGCCGACAACACAACGGTGGTAGGCCTGATCAACGACAATGATGAGACAGCCTATAGGTAGGAGGTCAGAGACCTGACAGTGTGGTGCCAGGACAACAATCTCTCCCTCAGTGTGAGCAAGACAAAGGAGCTGATCATGGACTACAGGAAAAGGAGTGCCGAGCATGCCGTCATTCAGATCGACGGGTCTGTAGTGGAGCGGGTCGAGAGCTTCAAGTTCCTTGGTGTCCACATCACTAACAAACTATCATGGTCTAAACACACCAAGACAGTCGTGAAGAGGGTACAACAACACTTATTCCCCTTCAGGAGACCAAAAATATTTAGCATGGATCCTCAGATCCTTAAAAAGTTCTATAGCTGCGCCATCGAGAGCATCCTGAATGGTTGCATCAACGCTTGGTATGGCAACTGCTCGGCATCCGACTGCAAGGCACTACAGAGGGTAGTGCGTACGGCACAGTACATCACTGATGCCAAGCTTCCTGCCATCCAGGAACTGTATACCAGGTGGTGTCAGAGGAAGGCCCTACAAATTGTCAAAGACTCCCAGCCACCCAAGTCATAGACTGTTCTCTTTGCTACCACACGGCAAGCGGTACCAGAGCGCCAAGTCTAGGTCCAAAAGGCTCCTTAACAGCTTCTACCTCCAAGCCATAAGACTGTTAAACAGTTAATCAAATGGCTACCCAGACTATTTGCATTGACCCCCTTTTTTACGCTGCTGCTACTCGCTGTTTATTATCAATGCATAGTCACTTTACCCGTACCTACAGTACCAGTCAAAAGTTTGGACACATCTACTCATTCCAGGGTTTTTCTATATTTGTACTATTTTCTACATTGTAGAATAATACATTTACATTTTAGTCATTTAGCAGACGCTCTTATCCAGAGCGACATACAGGAGCAATTAGGGTTAAGTGCCTTGCTTAAGGGCACAGACAGATTTTTCACCTAGTCGGCTCGGGGATTAGAACCAGCGACCTTTCGGTTACTGGCACAACGCTCTTACCCACTAAGCTACTTGCATCAAGACATCAAAACTATGAAATAACACATATGGAATCAAGTAATAACCAAAAAAGGTAGGTGGTCACCTGGAATGCATTTTAATTAACAGGTGTGCCTTGTTAAAAGTTAATTTGTGGAATTTCTTTCCTTCTTAATGCATTTGAGCCAATCATTTGGGTTGTGACAAGGTAGGGGTGGTATACAGAAGATAGCCCTATTTGGTAAAAGACCAAGTCCATATTATGGCAAGAACAGCTCAAATAAGCAAAGAGAAACGACAGTCCATCATTACTTTAAGACATGAAGGTCAGTCAATCAGGAACATTTCAAGAACTTTGAAAGTTTCTTCAAGTGCAGTCGCAAAAACCATCAAGCGCTATGATGAATCTGCCTCTTATGAGGTCCGCCTCATGAGAATTCAAGGCACACTTGACCAGCATGGCTACCACAGCATTCTGCAGCAATACACCATCCCATCTGGTTTGCGCTTAGTGGGACTATAATTTGTTTTTCAACAGGACAATGACCCAACACACCTCCAGGCTGTGTAAGGGCTATTTGACCAAGAAGGAGAGAGATGGAGTGCTGCATCAGATGACCTGGGTTCCACAATCACCTGACCTCAACCCAATTGAGATGGTTTGGGATGAGTTGGACCGCAGAGTGAAGGAAAAGCAGCCAACAAGTGCTCAGTATATGTGGGAACTCCTTCAAGACTGTTGGAAAAGCATTCCTCATGAAGCTGGTTGAGAGAATGCCAAGAGTGTGCAAAGCTGTTATCAAGGCAAAGGGTGGCTACTTTGAAAAATCAAAAATGTAAAATATATTTTGATTTGTTGAACACTTTTTTGGTTACTACATGAGTCCATATGTGTTATTTCATAGTTTTGATGTCTTCACTATTATTCTACAATGTAGAAAATAGTAAAAATAAAGAAAAACCCTTGAATGAGTAGGTGTGTCCAAACTTTTGACTGGTAATGTGCATATACATATTACCTCAATTACCTCAACTAAGCTGTACCCCCGCACATTGACTCAGTACCGGTACCCCTTTATATAGCCTCGTTATTGTTATTTATTGTGTAACTTTTTTTAAACTTTAGTTTATTTACTTTTGTATTTATTTTTGTAGCAAATATTTTCTTAACTTTTTGCATTGTTGGTTAAGTAAGCATTTCACAGTAAGGTCTACTACACCTGTTGTATTCGGCGCGTGTGACAAATACAATTCGATTTGATTTAATTGAAATCTCATGGACCTCACTGTCACAACTGGTCATCTAGCTATCCACGTAGCCAACATCGGTTTTCATTGGTTTCCATTGGACTAGACTAGAGCTTGCTAGCTAGGTAGCTAACGCTGGATAGCTAGCTAACACTAGCTAGCATGCTAGCATTAGCTAGCTAGCTAATGACGATACACCATAGTCAAGAGTCTGCAAAATCAAGCAAATGGTACTGAACTCATGACAAAATCATGTTTTGACGTTATAGTGGCTATTGCTGTTTTTTTACGTTCTTTTTCTTAGTGACTTTGTGAATATCATATTTTTGGCATTGAACTCTGATTTAACTAGCTTTGTATCTAATCTGGTTTTGGCATGAAACCAAATTCCTGCGATATAGTGTGAGAATTTGTGCACTCATGGATACAGAGCCTCAGAAATAAAAGATCCGGTAACGGATTAGGAGCCACTCCCTTTTAAATAACATTGAACGTTACTAAAGTTTTCTTGTGGCTTTTATGGAACGTTTTCTTAACATTCTCGGAACAATTTGAGAACATTACTTTAAATATAACCACGAGGAAACCTGTAGGAAACGTTATGCTGAAGTATTGAAATTCACACAGAAGAACGTTGTTTCTTAACGTTCTCTGAAATATTTGAGAACATTCCCAGTGTCCAACCAGTTGGAGAATGTTCCTAGAACATTACCAAAATTGAAATTAAATGTAACTATGTTAAAGTAATGAAATACCAAGAAAGTAAAGTTTTTTTGTCAAGTTCCGTAAATGTGCTGAGAATGTTCCATCGCCAAGCAACTATCCTGTACCATTCCCAGAAATATGTGGGAAGGTTGTATGCAAAATAACCATAGGACAACCACGCTCTCACCAAGCTCTAAGAAACATATGGTTCTCAGAACGTTATGTGCTAGCTGGGAGACCCTTGATTCTAATCTTAGGTCAGTTTTGTGGGAATTAGGTAAACTGATCCTAAAATCTATGCCTAAGGGCAACTTTTTAGAAAAAGGAAACTTTTACCTGGAGCTAACATCCCAATATTCCTTAGTTTGTATCATACATTTAACTTACTAGTAGTTTTCAGAAATGTACTTAGAGCTAAGCAGAGGCATCAAGTAGCATTAGAGGATCTAAGCTTAATATAATCATCCAAACAAAGCAAGCAGACAGTAGTGTTTGGCAGCTGTTAAAGCAGATGTTAATATTTATGAATATGGATGGATCAAATTAATGACCGGATACAATATAATTATGTAGTTATGGATGTCTGAATAGGCTTAATATTCATTGACATAAATAAAATACATGGACACAAACAGAGAGGAAACTCAGCTGATGTTTTCTCAGGCCGATCTCAGGGAACTCACCTGACGGGAACAGGTCATCACAGAGGGATATCATTTATCACTGTACTGCTGCCTCACGTTGTGTACCGGGGTACAAAACCTGTCACAACATCTCACTGAGTCAGTTAATCAGCATAATATTTCATTCCCATTCTATTATCTGGAATACTGTATTCACAAGAAAGAACACATGAATCTCAACGACACCCTATTCCATATATTGTGCACAAAACAATAATTAAATATAACACCCTAAAGTTGTACTTGCCTTTCTTGATCTAACACTTGTAGTTTTCTTTTCTTACTAGCACTGACTTTGCTGATAGCTGCTTTATTGAGGTTGTATTACATAGCTACCTTGAGGTGACTGTGCGACTGAAATGTTACAAATGTAAATACTTTTGACCAGACCACTATTCTTTGCATCTTGTCTTTTATTTCTTCCATGCCAAGCTCTCGTTGCACTTCTCAATCCCCTAAAACTATATATAAGCAATACTTCCCTCCGTCAATCCCCAAAAAAACATATATCTAAACAATACCCTCCTTCCTCACCCCTTTCCAACTATATCGAAGTCAAACCATCTTCCGGCCCTTTAACCCCCTCTATCCTCCCCAAGTAACTGGAGCTACAGGAAAATATTCGGGGTTTATTTATGTAAAGCTCTCAGACTCAATGGTACTGGTGATAGAAGGCTGGGGAGTGTGTGTGTGCGCACACACGTGTGTGTATTATTTTTGTAAGCCTTCAGAGTTGATGGGGGAATTGTAGCTGGCTAACCTTTTTCAAAGTCAGAGGTGGGGTGTGTGTGCCTGCACGTTGGAGGGCTGGAGCACACACAGACAGGCTCTGTTAACATGGGATGTTATGAATATTTGCCTGGTGTGTGTTTCAGAGCCACATGAAAGCCAGGCAGACTGCATGAATGAATGAGCCATTCTTAACCTGACCAGTGAAACAGGAAACATGCACATAACATGGAGAGGTGTGGCATACTGCACAGCTACCTAGACTCCTACTAGCTACCTTAGTAGAACCATTACCAGGCTTTGCTTGGAAATAGACTCAAATTGTATGGAAAGTTCTAAAGACACCAGCCTTGCATGTTGCTGCCTCACTAACATGCTGCTTGGCTGGCCGATGTAGCACGCTGCATTGACACAGTGGGAGTGTATCAGTTATGTCTCATGGCCATCAAGAACAACGTGGTCAATGTAGAGAGTAGTAGTAGACAGTAGTAGTCATAGTCGTAGTAGTGATAGTAGTAATAGTGGTGGTAGTAGTAGTAGTAGTAGTAGTAGTAGTAGTAGTAGTAATAATAATAGTAGTAGACGCCATAGTGATAGTCGTAGTCGTAGTAGTAGTCGTAGTTGTTGTTGTTGTTGTGATAGTAGTAGTAGTAGTAGTAGTAGTAGTAGTAGTAGTAGTAGTAGTAGTAGTAGTAGTGACAGTAGTAGTAGTAGTAGTAGTAGTGACAGTAGTAGCAGCAGTAGTAGTAGTAGTAGTAGTGATAGTAGTAGTAGTAGTAGTAGTAGTAGTAGTAGTGATAGTAGTGATAGTGGTAGTAGTAGTAGTAGTAGTGACAGTAGTAGCAGCAGTAGTAGTAGTAGTAGTAGTAGTAGTGATAGTAGTAGTAGTGATAGTGGTAGTAGTAGTAGTAGTAGTGATAGTAGTAGCAGTAGTAGTAGTAGTTGTTTTAGTAGTAGTGATATAAGTAGCAGTAGTAGTAGTAGTAGTAGAAGTAGTAGTAGTAGTGATAGAAGTAGCAGTAGTAGTAGTAGTAGTAGTAGTAGCAGTTGTTGTTTTAGTAGTAGTAGTAGTAGTAGTAGTAGTAGTAGTAGTGATAGAAGTAGAAGTAGTAGTAGTAGTGATAGAAGTAGTAGTAGTAGCAGCAGCAGCAGTAGTAGTAGTAGTAATAATAATAATAATAATAATAATAGGAGTAGTAGTAGTAGTAGTGGTAGTAGTATTAGTAATAATAATAGGAGTAGTAGTAGCAGTAGTAGTAGTAGTAGACTCATGGTTAAAGGACTGTTGGCAATGTTTTCTACATTGCCCATATAAGCACTATACGCAACTTGGTTTTCTGCAACACATTTTCATTTTGTACCTTTCATTTCAAACACCCAGTTCTAGTGGTAGACAACTTTGTCATTAAGGTTGGAGAAGAAACGATGAAAGGAGTTCCTGATCGTTGACAATGACAGCGAGTTACTATTTTAATCACACTCCACAACAGCATGGGGTCTTCAGATTTGAAAGGCATGCCTTAACTGAGCTGGATTCATCATTCACATTAACTCTAGGCATAATGTTATAGTATAGATGTGCCATTATCACTTCAAACAGGGCTGTTATCCTGTTCCTCGCTCCTCAAATCAATCTCTCTCTCTCTCTCCCTCTCTCTCTCTCCCTCCCTCCATCCCTCTCTCTCTCCCTCCCTCCCTCCCTACGCCCCATCTCGCTCTTTGTCTCTCTCTCTCTCTCTCCTATCTGATATAGACCTTTATATTTGTAACTTAAATTCGGTGGAGAAAGCTCCTTGGCCAGTGTGGATGTTTATTTGGGCTCTCAGACACACTCTCTGTGAGGAAGCCAGCCAGACGGCTTCTCTGGGAAGACCTTTGACCCTGAAAAACCTCCCCTCATTTTTCAGAGGAGCTCTGGCAATAGGTGTGTGTGTGTGTGTGTGTGTGTGTGTGTGTGTGTGTGTGTGTGTGCGTGCGTGCGTGCGTGCGTGCGTAGGGGTATACTACATGTGTTAGGATGTGTCTATCCACCAGATGACAGAGGGTTACCAGGCCAACCTGTCAGTGGATCTGAACAACAGTAACTGTATGCAGCTGTAGATGAGTTGTTTCAGTGAACTACACTCACATGACTGGTGACTGTGGGGAGGAAGCTTTCCTGAGACCTGGGGCCGTGTGTATCAAGAGTCTTAGAGCAGGAGTGCTGATTTATGATCCGTTTTGCTTTTGAAATCCCAATGAATAAGATTACATGAACAGGGGTGGACCTGATCCTAGAGCAACAATCCTAAACTGAGAGGCTTGATGCATACAGCCCCTGAAGTCTCATTTAGAACTACTACCTAGGCTAATGCAGGCTTGTGTTTTGGATATGAGCCAAGTTTGAAACCTGGTCAGTCATAATACACACTCACATTATCCCCAGATTGAACTGATATCAACTGATATCAACCAGCCCTTTGAGTTATCTTCCACTTCACTTTTCATTTTATCCCATTCTGTGATAGGTCACCTTCTTTATTTTGACATTATCTTGACACACCAACGCTGAGTATAAAGTTACATTTTCTTCTACTGCCCTGAAAATGTAATAATTCATTTTGATAAGTTACCTACCTCCATTCTGATATCCTAAGGTTATTTTCTCCCAGTGCCCGAGTATTGAAGCAGTATATAATACGTCTGTATGTGTAGCAGTATATAACAAGTCTGTAGGTGTTCTATTGGACATTGAGTCGAAAGCAAAAGGCTACATGTTCCAACTGCTAATACAATAGTAATGCCTAAGGGCAAGGTTACACACACACACACACACACACATATACACACATGCGAGCGCACGCTTACACATACGAGCTTACTCACACGCGCACACACGCACGTGCACATGCACACACACACACACACACACACACACACACACACATATGCGCGCGCACGCTTACACATACGAGCTTACTCACACGCGCACGTGCACATGCACACACACACACACACACACACACACACACACTCACAGAATTTTAACTGTTGCCTTTCAGGATCCTCATAGAAGGGGACTGTAGCCAATAGAGCCGAAAAAACCCTCCTGGAAAAATTGCTTAGCAAGAAACCTTAATATTCAATAGAGACTCATACAAAGGACTTAATTTAGTCTTGGCCTTCAGTTCTCTATGCTCAGCAGAAAGAAAGGAGGATACGAATGAAAGGGGATGGGATTTTTTTGTTGAGAGGCACTGGCAACATTATTAAAAGAACAAAGCCGTAGACAGCAATAAATCCAATAATAATGAGTTTATTATACTGTAAATGCCCCAACCTTGATATGAGAAATGATCTACCATAGTAGAGGTATTTACACATGCTTTCTATGTCTTAGCCTCAGCCAATATCAAACAAGTGAGTGAACTGCTAGTGAGGCTGCTGCAGATATAGTAAACGTCGCTACTCCATGTCAACTGAATTGCAGTGAGACAACTCCACCTCTAACAGTCTGATGAGACAAGTCTACCTGTTACAGTCTGATGAGCAGAGCTGTAGTCTGAGCCAACCAACTCATTAAAACACAGGTCTTTGTAGTGAGTGCCAATGGGCTGAGAGAGAGAGAGAGAGAGAGAGAGAGAGAGAGAGAGAGAGAGAGAGAGAGAGAGAGAGAGAGAGAGAGAGAGAGAGAGAGAGAGAGAGAGAGAGAGAGAGAGAGAGAGAGAGAGAGAGAGAAAGAGGGTTGAAAGGAATGGAATCGACATTGTCAGCATCTTGCCTCGCCACAGAGCGTAACTCAATCCCTCACTTTTCCAGGAACCAGAGAGCACACACACACACTCAGGGGAGTCAGAGGAGGAAACAGCTGTGTGTGTTGCATGAAGCAGGGATCTGTTTTGCTGTCGGTTCTGTTTGTATGCTTTCCTAACATATCTCTGTTGACCCAGTGTGCAGGAGGAAGTGATGTCATAGTATTGCTGATTAAACACTTCCTGTCTGGTGGGTTTGTTGTGAAAGAGTAAAGGGTCCCGTCCAGAAACAACCATTGATGATTGGTTGCATGGTTAAATGAGGTGTGCTAATTTAGAGCTACAACAAATATGTGAACCGTCTGGTGGTCTAAAAGACTAGGAAACATTCAGTGGGGAAAAAAAGTATTTAGTCAGCCACCAATTGTGCAAGTTCTCCCACTTAAAAAGATGAGAGAGGCCTGTAATTTTCATCATAGGTACACGTCAACTATGACGGACAAAATGAGAAAAATAAATCCAGAAAATCACATTGTAGGATTTTTAATGAATTTATTTGCAAATTATGGTGGAAAATAAGTATTTGGTCAATAACAAAAGTTTCTCAATACTTTGTTATATACCCTTTGTTGGCAATGACACAGGTCAAACGTTTTCTGTAAGTCTTCACAAGGTTTTCACACACTGTTGCTGGTATTTTGGCCCATTCCTCCATGCAGATCTCCTCTAGAGCAGTGATGTTTTGGGGCTGTCGCTGGGCAACACGGACTTTCAACTCCCTCCAAAGATTTTCTATGGGGTTGAGATTTGGAGACTGGCTAGGCCATTCCAGGACCTTGAAATGCTTCTTACGAAGCCACTCCTTCGTTGCCCGGGCGGTGTGTTTGGGATCATTGTCATGCTGAAAGACCCAGCCACGTTTCATCTTCAATTCCCTTGCTGATGGAAGGAGGTTTTCACTCAAAATCTCACGATACATGGCCCCATTCATTCTTTCCTTTACACGGATCAGTCGTCCTGGTCCCTTTGCAGAAAAACAGCCCCAAAGCATGATGTTTACACCCCCATGCTTCACAGTAGGTATGGTGTTCTTTGGATGCAACTCAGCATTCTTTGTCCTCCAAACACGACGAGTTGAGTTTTTACCAAAAAGTTCTATTTTGGTTTCATCTGACCATATGACATTCTCCCAATCCTCTTCTGGATCATCCAAATGCATTCTAGCAAACTTCAGACGGGCCTGGACATGTACTGGCTTAAACAGGGGGACACGTCTGGCACTGCAGGATTTGAGTCCCTGGCGGCGTAGTGTGTTACTGATGGTAGGCTTTGTTACTTTGGTCCCAGCTCTCTGCAGGTCATTCACTAGGTCCCCCTGTGTGGTTCTGGGATTTTTGCTCACCGTTCTTGTGATCATTTTGACCCCACGGGGTGAGATCTTGCGTGGAGCCCCAGATCGAGGGAGATTATCAGTGGTCTTGTATGTCTTCCATTTCCTAATAATTGCTCCCACAGTTGATTTCTTCAAACCAAGCTGCTTACCTATTGCAGATTCAGTCTTCCCAGCCTGGTGGAGGTCTACAATTTTGTTTCTGGTGTCCTTTGACAGCTCTTTGGTCTTGGCCATAGTGGAGTTTGGAGTGTGACTGTTTGAGGTTGTGGACAGGTGTCTTTTATACTGATAACAAGTTCAAACAGGTGCCATTAATACAGGTAACGAGTGGAGAACAGAGGAGCCTCTTAAAGAAGAAGTTACAGGTCTGTGAGAGCCAGAAATCTTGCTTGTTTGTAGGTGACCAAATACTTATTTTCCACCATAATTTGCAAATAAATTCATTAAAAATCCTACAATGTGATTTTCTGGATAATTTTTTTCTCAATTTGTCTGTCATAGTTGACCTGTACCTATGATGAAAATTACAGGCCTCTCTCATCTTTTTAAGTGGGAGAACTTGCACAATTGGTGGCTGACTAAATACTTTTTTTCCCCTCTGTAGCATTATGGGAAACCTTTACAAATATTTCAGCATCAAAGCCTACTTCTGTTTGAACACCTCAATTTGACACACCGACTTGAAACACACAGCATTTCAGGCCTAGTCAATGCTTCTAGATAAAGTGAGGGAAAAAAGTATTTGATCCCCTGCTGATTTTGTACGTTTGCCCACTGACAAAGAAATGATCAGTCTATAATTTTAATGGTAGGTTTATTTGAACAGTGAGAGACAGAATAACAACAAAAAATCCAGAAAAACGCAGGTCAAAAATGTTATAAATTGATTTGCATTTTAATGAGGGAAATAAGTATTTGACCCCCTCTCAATCAGAAAGATTTCTGGCTCCCAGGTGTCTTTTATACAGGTAACGAGCTGAGATTAGGAGCACACTCAAAGGGAGTGCTCCAAATCTCAGTTTGTTACCTGTATAAAAGACACCTGTCTACTGAAGCAATCAATCAATCAGATTCCAAACTCTCCACCATGGCCAAGACCAAAGAGCTCTCCAAGGATGTCAGGGACAAGATTGTAGACCTACACAAAGCTGGAATGGGCTACAAGACCATCGCCAAGCAGCTTGGTGAGAAGGTGACAACAGTTGGTGTGATTATTCGCAAATGGAAGAAACACAAAATAACTGTCAATCTCCCTCGGCCTGGGGCTCCATGCAAGATCTCACCTCATCGAGTTGCAATGATCATGAGAACGGTGAGGAATCAGCCCAGAACTACACGGGAGGATCTTGTCAATGATCTCAAGGCAGCTGGGACCATAGTCACCAAGAAAACAATTGATAACACACTACGCCGTGAAGGACTGAAATCTTGCAGCGCCCGCAAGGTCCCCCTGCTCAAGATCCCCCATGCCCGTCTGAAGTTTGCCAATGAACATCTGAATGATTCAGAGGAGAACTGGGTGGAAGTGTTGTGGTCAGATGAGACCAAAATCGAGCTCTTTGGCATCAACTCAACTCGCCGTGTTTGGAGGAGGAGGAATGCTGCCTATGACCCCAAGAACACCATCCCCACCGTCAAACATGGAGGTGGAAACATTATGCTTTGGGGGTGTTTTTCTGCTAAGGGGACAGGACAACTTCACCGCATCAAAGGGACGATGGACGGGGCCATGTACCGTCAAATCTTGTGTGAGAACCTCCTTCCCTCAGCCAGGGCATTGAAAATGGGTCGTGGATGAGTATTCCACCATGACAATGACCCAAAACACACGGCCAAGGCAACAAAGGAGTGGCTCAAGAAGAAGCACATTAAGGTCCTGGAGTGGCCTAGCCAGTCTCCAGACCTTAATCCCATAGAAAATCTGTGGAGGGAGCTGAAGGTTTGCGTTGCCAAACGTCAGCCTCGAAACCTTAATGACTTGGAGAAGATCTGCAAAGAGGAGAGGGACAAAATCCCTCCTGAGATGTGTGCAAACCTGGTGGCCAACTACAAGAAACGTCTGACCTCTGTGATTGCCAACAAGGGTTTTGCCACCAAGTACTAAGTCATGTTTTGCAGAGGGGTCAAATACTTATTTCCCTCATTAAAATGCAAATCAATTAATAACATTTTTGACATGCGTTTGTCTGGATTTTTTTGTTATTATTCTGTCTCTCACTGTTCAAATAAACCTACCATTAAAATTATAGACTGATCATGTCTTTGTCAGTGGGAAAACGTACAAAATCAGCAGGGGATCAAATACTTTTTCCCCTCACTGTACACCTGGATGATTACCTGCCGTCCAAACAAAATGGATATGAGACACAACCCTGTATTTATCCTCATGCTCTCAGTCAACACAGTGGAATAGAAAACAATGACTACATGTTGATGTGCAGTCAGAACCACCGTGACCTCAGCATAGCATTCTTTGAAAGACCCACTTATTCTCTCCTCTCTAATGTATTCACATAACAAGCATTAGCGGAATTAAATCATTATTGAAATTACCTAATATAATTAATATGCATGTTTTTTTTTGCTCCCCTCCCTATTCTGTTGAGGACAAAGGGAGATAATGCAGTTGATGATCGTCAACCCTAATAGGCGTTTACCCAGAGTCCTTAGGGAGAGAGCGTGGCGGCCGGATGGGAGCTGTGAATGAAGGAGTCATTTTGATGTAAACAACGTGGTCGGGAGTGTGAGGATGACTTCCATACACTCTTAGAAAAAATGGTGCTATCTAGAACATAAAAAGGGTTATTCGGCTGTCCCCATAGGATAACCCTTTGAAGAACCCTTTCTGGTTCCATGTTGAACCCTTTTGGTTCTAAGTAGAACCATTTTGGGTTCCATGTAGACCCCTTTACACCAAGGGTTCTACATGGAACCCAAAAGGGTTCTACCTGGGGTTCCAACCCTTTTGTGTAGAGCAGACTAGTCTTGTATGATAATAATAAATTGAGTAAATTTTTTTATTTCTCTTATGGTGGTGAGATACTGTACCTCGTATAGATGTGAGCTAGTAACTACCCACTTCTGTTCTTTACCATGTTGTGTCTCTATACTGTAAACAGCAGAGGTCGCAATATTGGGGCTGGATTCTGAAAGACAAAAAAACACGGGAAAACCTGCTCCTTTTCCTCAATGTCTGGTCCTTGCAGGTCAGAAAAGGGTTTATACAGTTGAAGTCGGAAGTTTACATACACCTTAGCCAAATACATTTAAACTCTGTTTTTCAGAATTCCTGAAATATTATTTATTCCCTGATTTAGGTGATTTATTTCAGCTTTTATTTCTTTCATCACATTCCCAGTGGTCAGAAGTTTACATACACTCAATTAGTATTTGGTAGCATTGCCTTTAAATTGTTTAACTTGGGTCAAACGTTTCAGGTAGCCTTCCACATGCTTCCCACAATAAGTTGGGTGAATTTTGGCCCATTCCTCCTGACAGAGCTTGTGTAACTGAGTCAGGTTTGTAGGCCTCCTTGCTCGCACACACTTTTTCAGTTCTGCCCACACATTTTCTATAGGATTGAGGTCAGGGCTTCGTGATGGCCACTCCAATACCTTGACTTTGTTGTCCTTTGCAACTTTGGAAGTATGCTTGGGGTCATTGTCCATTTGGAAGACCCATTTGCGACCAAGCTTTAACTTCCTGACTGATGTCTTGAGATGTTGCTTCAATATATCCACATACTTTTCCTTCCTCATGATATCATCTATTTTGTGAAGTGCACCAGTCCCTCCTGCAGCAAAGCACCCCCACAGCATGATGCTGCCACCCCGTGTTTCACGGTTGGGATGGTGTTCTTCGGCTTGCAAGGGTCCCCCTTTTTCCTCCAAACATAATGATGGTCATTATGGCCAAACAGTTCTATTTTTGTTTCATCAGACCAGAGGACATTTCTCCAAAAAGTACAATCTTTGTCCCCATGTTCAGTTGCAAACCGTAGTCTGGCTTTTTATGGTGGTTTTGGAGCAGTGGCTTGTTCCTTGCTGAGCGGCCTTTCGGGTTATGTCGATATAGGACTCGTTTTACTGTGGATATAGATACTTTTGTACCTGTTTCCTCCAGCATCTTCACAAGGTCCTTTGCTGTTGTTCTGGGATTGATTTGCACTTTTCGCACCAAAGTACTTTGATCTTTAGGAGACAGAATGCGTCTCCTTCCTGAGCGTTATGACGGCTGCGTGGTCCCATGGTGTTTATACTTCCGTACTATTGTTTGTACAGATGAACATGGTACCTTCAGGCATTTGGAAATTGCTCCCAAGGATAAACCAGACTTGTGGAGATCTACAATTGTTTTTCTGAGGTCTTGGCTGATTTCTTTTGATTTTCCCATGATGTCAAGCAAAGAGGCACTGAGTTTGAAGGTAGGCCTTGAAATACATCCACAGGTACACCTCCAATTGAATCAAATGATGTCAATTAGCCTATCAGAAGCTTCTAAAGCCATGACATCATTTTCTTGAATTTTCCAAGCTGTTTAAAGGCACAGCCAACTTAGTGTGTGTAAACTTCTGACCCACTGGAATTGTGATACAGTGAATTATAAGTGAAATAATCTGTCTGTAAACAATTGTTGGAAAAATTACTTGTGTCATGCACAAAGTAGATGTCCTAACCGACTTGCCAAAACTATAGTTTGTCAACAAGACATTTGTGGAGTGGTTGAAAAACGAGTTTTAATGACTCCAACCTAAGTGTATGTAAACTTTCGACTTCAACTGTACAGTACAAACACTGTATGATACAGCCACAAATGCAAGGGCTGGCGCAGATCAAATTGCCTCAATATTATAATGTGTGACTACTTCTGTGGATGTCACACCTGTGTGTTCTAAATATGCCTAATCTGCATATGTACTGTAAATGATTTGACACCAACCTCATCTGCATCTGAATATGTAAATTCCTGACTCCTGGTTGGATGGGGATTGAAGGTTAAGCTGCAGGTATAGCCGTGATCAGCTGTGTGTGAGTGTGAATGTGTGTGTGTGTGTGTGTGTGTGTGTTTGTGTGTGTGTTTGTGTGTGAGTTGTTTCACCTGTCTATCACTTGTCTCCAGCTGCCAGCCAGTAGGTATCAGTCCAGACTCCCTGCACTCAACTGTTGGTGCTCATTCATCTGAGTGAACATTGACAGTGGTCTGAAATAACTAGCTACCTGAAAACCCAAACACACATCTGGTTCAGACCCCTCTCTGGGTAGAGTTATACATATCAGTAAAGATGGCATTCCTAAACTGAATCCAACTCTCTGGGTAGAGTTTAACATACAGTATTCACCCCCCTTGGCATTTTTCCTATTTTGTTGCCTTACAACCTGGAATTAAAATGGATTTACACAACATGCCTACCACTATGAAGATGCAAAATATTTTTTATTGTGAAACAAACAAGAAATAAGACAAAAAAAAACAGAAAACTTGAGCGTGCATAACTATTCACCCCCCCAAAGTCAATACTTTGTAGAGCCACCTTTTGCAGCAATTACAGCTGCAAGTCTCTTGGGGTATGTCTCTATAAGCTTGGCACATCTAGCCACTGGGATTTTTGCCCATTCTTCAAGGCAAAACTGCTCCAGCTCCTTGAAGTTGGATGGGTTCCGCTGGTGTACAGCAATCTTTAAGTCATACCACAGATTCTCAATTGGATTGAGGTCTGGGCTTTGACTAGGCCATTCCAAGACATTTATATGTTTCCCCTTAAACCACTCGAGTGCTGCTTTAGCAGTATGCTTAGGGTCATTGTCCTGCTGGAAGGTGAACCTCCGTCCCAGTCTCAAATCTCTGGAAGACTGAAACAGGTTTCCCTCAAGAATTTCCCTGTATTCCCATCATTCCTTCAATTCTGACCATTTTCCCAGTCCCTGCTGATGAAAAACATCCCCACAGCATGATGCTGCCACCACCATGCTTCACTGTGGGGATGGTGTTCTTAGGGTGATGAGAGGTGTTGGGTTTGCGCCAGACATAGCGTTTTCCTTGATGGCCAAAAAGCTACATTTTAGTCTCATCTGATCAGAGTACCTTCTTCCATATGTTTAGGGAGTCTCCCACATGCCTTTTGGCAAACACCAAATGTGTTTGCTTATTTTTTTCTTTAAGCAATGGCTTTTTTCTGGCCACTCTTCCGTAAAGCCCAGCTCTGTGGAGTGTACAGCTTAAAGTGGTCCTATGGATAGATACTCCAATCTCCGCTGTGGAGCTTTGCAGCTCCTTCAGGGTTATCTTTGGTCTCTTTGTTGCCTCTCTGATTAATGCCCACATTGCCTGGTCCGTGAGTTTTGGTGGGCGGCCCTCTCTTGTCAGGTTTGTTGTGGTGCCATATTCTTTCAATTTTTTTATAATGGATTTAATGGTGCTCCGTGGGATATTTTTTTATAACCCAACCCTGATCTGTACTTCTCCACAACTTTGTCCCTGACCTGTTTGGAGAGCTCCTTGGTGCCGCTTGCTTGGTGGTGTTGCAGACTCTGGGGCCTTTCAGAACAGGTTTATATATACTGAGATCATGTGACAGATCATGTGAGACTTAGATTGCTCAAAGGTGGACTTTATTTCACTAATTATTTGACTTCTGAAGGTAATTGGTTGCACCAGATTATTTAGGGGCTTCATAGCATGCACCATTTTTCCGGTATTTATTTTTTAGAATTCTTTGAAACAAGTAATTTTTTTTCATTTCACTTCACCAATTTTGACTATTTTGTGTATGTCCATTACATGAAATCCAAATCAAAATCAATTTAAATTACAGGTTGTAATGCAACAAAATAGGAAAAACACCAAGGGGAATGAATACTTTTGCAAGGCACTGTATCATTAAAAATGACATTTCTAAACTGAATTCAAATCTCTGGGTAGAGTTATACATATCATTAAAGATTATATTACTAAACTGACTCCAACATTTTTCAGTTGGATTCACTAAAACTCAGTTGTAAAAAGTAATTTAAATAGTCCAACACATTCTGCCCTTACTCAATTCTTGCTAATGTCAGGAAGTAGGTGTGGGTGTTTGCATGGGACTGCATGCATACTGTGTGTGTGTATGTGTGTGTGTGTGTGTGTGTGAGAATGTATGGGTGTATGTGTGTGTGTGTGTGTGTGTGTGTATGTATGTGTGTGTGTGAGAAAAAGCAGGTCCATTGCAGTCCATCTGACATCTCCCTCCCCAGCACCACAATACCTCTCGTTCCACCTAGCAGAAAGTAGATTGATGTCCCCCTCTCCTCCAGCCTCACAATAACCCCATTCAGACAGGCTCTACGGGGGCATGGCACGGTCAAACAAGGCTGGGGCTCGACGACCTCTGACCTCTAACCCTCCTCAGTCTGAATTGACATGACTTTGTGCTTGACTGGTCACTCTGATTGAAAAGGGGTAATGGGTCAGTGTTCCTCTGTTTGGGAACCTTGGTGGGAAAAATAATTCCAAATGACAAGCAGATAGTTGAAACCGACAGACGAGGGGTTTCATTTATGCAACACTGCGTGCATGGTTAGAACAGAAAATGGAATGTACCGAGCAACAGCCCAGGAGGATTTGGCTATGTGTGTGTGTGTGTGTGTGTGTGTGTGTGTGTGTGTTTGTATATGCTGTAGGTGTTGTTGTGAAGCATCAAGTCAGACTGTAAAAGAAGCTGAAACCTAGAGAATCAAAACATTTCCCAGGAGTTCGAAATCGAGGGAGACACCGAACAAACCAGTGTGTGTGTGTGTGTGTGTGTGTGTGTGTGTGTGTGTGTGTGTGTGCAGCACTGAGGGGAAGATAATGAGCTGCAGAAAGCTTGGTCCTCAGGGAGAGAGCGAGAGAGAGAGAGAGAGGGCTGGAGAGAGAGAGAGCGATGGAGAGAGAGAGAGCGATGGAGAGAGAGAGCGATGGAGAGAGAGAGAGAGCGATGGAGAGAGAGAGCGAGAAAGAATGAAATGGCGAGAGAGAGAGAGAGAGAGAGAGAGAGAGCGAGAAAGAAAGAAATGGCGAGAGAGAGAGAGAGAAAGAAAGAAATGGCGAGAGAGAGAGAGAGAGAGAGAGAGAGAGAGAGAGAGAGAGAGAGAGAGAGAGAGAGAGAGAGAGAGAGAGAGAGAGAGAGAGAGAGAGAGATAGAGAGATAGATAGTAAAAGAAAGACAACACCATAGACCTGGCCAGACACTACACTATCTTAGACATTGACTTGTAACAGATGTTTTCCATCTATGAAATATTGGTGCATAATGTATAGATTGTCATTCATGCACCAATGGATAAGAGTAATACTTGACCACCAAATAAACCAAACCTATCAAAGAAATAATATAAATATTTATTTCTGTTAATATCTGTTTCTAGACACCATGTTTTTAGTCCTGACCTGGCATTTAGGACACATTGATGTAAACCCAAGGAACCAGCCCCAGTCCTAGCCCTAGTCCTAGCTCCAGTCCTAGCTCCAGCACCTCCAACCCCAGCCCCAGCCCCAACTCCAGCCCTAACCCCACTAACCCCAGCAGCACCATACACAGGCCCAGTCTCAGTCACCTTCCTGCTGGGAGGGAGTGCTGCTAAGTGGGTCAAAGCTTATTTGGGAGGTCAAAGGCCAATAAGGCTGGAGAGACATAGAGAGACACTTTTATACTCACTTAGGACAGGAGAAATAAACTATGCATCCTCAGAGAGAAGGAGAGAGAGCGAAAGCGAGAGAGCGAGAGAGAGAGCGAGATAGAGATTGAGACAGAGAGAGACAGAGAGTGAGACAGAGAGAGACAGAGAAAAAGAGAGCAAGAGAGAGCGAGAGGAAGGAAGGAAGGAAGGGTGGGAGGAAGGAAGGGTGGGAGGAAGGAAGGGTGCGAGGAAGGAAGGGTGGGAGGAAGGAAGGAAGGAAGGAAGGAAGGAAGGAAGGAAGGAAGGAAGGAAGGAAGGAAGGAAGGAAGGAAGGAAGGAAGGAAGGAAGGAAGGAAGGGGAGATTGGTTCAAGCGGGTGAAAGAGGGATGGGGAGCTGGGAATAGAGAGATATGATATGCAGAGATAGAAAGATATGATATGCAGAGATAGAGAGATATGATATGCGGAGGTGGAGAGATATGATATGCAGAGATAGAGAGATATGATATGCGGAGATAGAGAGATATGATATGCAGAGATAGAGAGATATGATATGCGGAGATAGAGAGATATGATATGCAGAGATAGATTATGCGGAGATAGAGAGATATGATATGCAGAGATAGAGAGATATGATATGCGGAGATAGAGAGATATGATATGCGGAGATAGAGAGATATGATATGCAGAGATAGAGAGATATGATATGCGGAGATAGAGAGATATGATATGCAGAGATAGAGAGATATGATATGCAGAGATAGAAAGATATGATATGCAGAGATAGAGAGATATGATATGCGGAGGTGGAGAGATATGATATGCAGAGATAGAGAGATATGATATGCGGAGATAGAGAGATATGATATGCGGAGATAGAGAGATATGATATGCAGAGATAGAGAGATATGATATGCGGAGATAGAGAGATATGATATGCAGAGATAGAGAGATATGATATGCAGAGATGGTCAAAGGCCAATAAGGCTGGAGAGACATAGCGAGACACTTTTATACTCACTTAGGACAGGAGAAATAAACTATGCATCCTCAGAGAGAAGGAGAGAGAGCGAAAGAGAGAGAGCGAGAGAGAGAGCGAGATAGAGATTGAGACAGAGAGAGACAGAGAGCGAGACAGAGAGAGACAGAGAAAAAGAGAGCAAGAGAGAGCGAGAGGAAGGAAGGAAGGAAGGAAGGAAAGAAGGAAGGGAGGAAGGAAGGGTGGGAGGAAGGAAGGGTGGGAGGAAGGAAGGGTGGGAGGAAGGAAGGAAGGAAGGAAGGAAGGAAGGAAGGAAGGAAGGAAGGAAGGAAGGAAGGAAGGAAGGAAGGAAGGAAGGAAGGAAGGAAGGAAGGAAGGAAGGAAGGAAGGAAGGAAGGAAGGAAGGAAGGAAGGGGAGATTAGTTCAAGCGGGTGAAAGAGGGATGGGGAGCTGGGAATAGAGAGATATGATATGCAGAGATAGAAAGATATGATATGCAGAGATAGAGATATATGATATGCGGAGGTGGAGAGATATGATATGCAGAGATAGAGAGATATGATATGCGGAGATAGAGAGATATGATATGCAGAGATAGAGAGATATGATATGCAGAGATAGAGAGATATGATATGCAGAGATAGAGAGATATGATATGCGGAGATAGAGAGATATGATATGCAGAGATAGAGAGATATGATATGCGGAGATAGAGAGATATGATATGCAGAGATAGAGAGATATGATATGCGGAGATAGAGAGATATGATATGCGGAGATAGAGAGATATGATATGCAGAGATAGAGAGATATGATATGCGGAGATAGAGAGATATGATATGCAGAGATAGAGAGATATGATATGCAGAGATAGAGAAAGGAAGCCATCAAATATAAACTAAGACATCTGAATACAACAGAAATACAATAAAGTTGATCATATTAATCAAACAATGACAATATCAAAAGGACAAGTGGTGAGAATATGGAGACAGATTCTGGGCAATTAACTAACACAGCTTTTGTTCTGTTTCTTTCCTATTGCAGTAACAGCTTTTGTTCTGTTTCAAGGTCATTGTGACAATAGCTAAGAACAGCTGTTTTGTACTTGCCAACCTGCATTCAGTAGAATTGACAAAACTTTACCTAATTGGTTACTCAGATGTGTAGTGGAGCTGAAAAGCTACAAAAAGCTACAATAATGATTTCTAAGACCGGAATACTTACTAAGTACAATGTATGGAAATTATTTCTATTGGACGTATGAAGACTGGAATACTTACTAAGTACAATGTATGGAAATGATTTCTATTGGACGTATGAAAACCGGAATACTTACTAATTACATCGTATGGAAATTATTTCCATTGGATGTATGAAGACCGGAATACTTACTAAGTACATCCTATGGAAATGATTTCTATTGGACATATGAAGACCGGAATACTTACTAAGTACAACGTATGGAAACGATTTCTATTGGACATATGAAGACCGGAATACTTACTAATAAGTACATTGTATGGAAATTAATTATATTGGACGTATGAAGAACAGAATACTTTCTAATTACATCGTACGGAAATTATTTTTATTGGACGTATGAAGACCAGAATACTTACTAAATACATCATACGTAAATTATTTATATTGGACATAAGACCGGAATACTTACTAAGTACATTGTATGGAAATGATTTATATTGGACGTATGAAGACCGGAATACTTACTAAGTACGTCTCACGGAAATGATTTCTATTGGACATAAGACTGGAATACTTACTAAGTACATCGGATGGAAATTATTTCTATTGGACGTATGAAGGTAAAGCCTGTACAGACAGAATGGGCTTATTTCTGCATTTAAATACATGGACCAGCTCCATCTCCATGGCTTTTAATGTATGGATGGAACCACTCTTTGTTTTCTGGTTGGTGTCAGGATCTGTGCCAAGGGTTCATGCTGTGTGTGTGTGTGTTGTGTGTGTGCGTGTGTGTGTGTAAATTACCTTTAAAAGTCAGATGTAGTTGGATTGTTCATGATTAAAAACCATTATAGTAGCGCAACAATAAATAGTATTTCAATGTGATAATAAATTATCAATAGAAAAAACATTCTGCCCTGGTCATGTGTGATAGTATTTTTCTATACAAAACTAAACAGGGCTTCAATTCCCACAAGGAGAGACAGGACCCGTTCCAAATGCCACCCTATTCCCTATTTAATGCATTACTTTTGACCAGGGTCCAATAAGGCTGTAGTCAAAAGTAGTGCACTATCTAGGGAATAGGTAATTACTGAAGAAGCATAAAGAGTCACACTGATATGCATCAATGTATTGTTGTGTTTCAATGAATGTACTGTATGTCGTCAGCCAACTACCCTAGAGCCAAGGCCCCTGCTTGGGGATCACCAATACTAGAATAACTTCTCTTCCTTTTATCTTGAAGAGTTTGATGAAACTTGGAAACTGGGACTTCCAACTGGAGTTAGATCAAACAGAAAATAAATAAATCCCTCTCCTTGAATTCTTTGAAATGTCACTTTGACATGAAGTCTCTTCAGATACGACTGTTGTAACTGAGTCCCTATCTCACACACAGACAGATATGTGCACGCATGCATGCACACACACACACACACACACGCACACACAAACACACACATGCACACACACACACAAACGCACAAGCTTTGTATTAACATAATTAAAGTACACAATAGTCACTGAAAATAAACTCATATTTAGCCATTGGTTACCAGATGAAGCATTGCAATACAATCTGAAACCTCAGGCATGGAATTCTGTTTAAATCGATGTGTTTTAACTTGAAATTTCAAAAGTGTAAAAAGAGGACTGTTTTCCCTCTACAATACAGTACCACTATTGGCCCGCTATACTGGAAAGTAAACATGCAGAATTACATCCATGTGCCAAGACATAGTTTGAGTCCCAAATGGCACCCTATTCCCTATACTGTATAGTGCACTACTTTTCAGCAGGGCCCATAGGGCTTTTGTCAAAACTAGTGTACTATGTAGGGAATAGGGTGCCATTTTGGAAGCAAACATAGTATAGCACTTTATGGGGAAGAACCGGATGGGATCGAATGAGAGGAGAGGCGAGGCGAGGAGAGGAGAGGAGGATGAAAAAGCCTGGAATTGTCTTTCTCTCTCTCTCTCTCTCTGTGCTACAACCTGGTTTTTATATCCCATTGGGTGAGACAGCACGGCGGAACATACACCACCCACACAAGCTCTCTCTTATACACACACACACACACACACACACACACACACAGTAAAGTGAATGTCTTCCTAACCTTCCTATCTCTGCTTGAGGTAGGGTATAGCACAGATAGAATCATTAGACTACAGGGTTGCAGTTCACCGTTTGGACAGTGGTGAGCGCTGTAAAGCTATTCATGATAACATGATGTCAACAGACACACGCACGTAAGCAAGCACACGGAGGGATGGACGGATGGACGGACAGAAAGATGAGCACACACACACACACAGTAGAGCATATCATGATTACATGATAATAACACATCTGATTACCATATATCGCAAACATTTACAGTTCAGCAGACACCCTTCTTCAAAGTGGTTTAACCAAACATTTACAGTTCAGCAGACACCCTTCTTCAAAGTGGTTTAACCAAACATTTACAGTTCAGCAGACACCCTTCTTCAAAGTGGTTTAACCAAACATTTACAGTTCAGCAGACACCCTTCTTCAAAGTGGTTTAACCAAACATTTACAGTTCAGCAGACACCCTTCTTCAAAGTGGTTTAACCAAACATTTACAGTTCAGCAGACACTAATGTTGCATGTACTCTGAAGTACATGCAACATTATTACGAAAGGACAGTTGATCTAAGAGAAAACAAACAACAATTACCAAATTAATTCTAAAAGCTTTAACAAGAGATACTGTAGGTATTTTGTTTCATTTGAAAACCTCATAACATATTGTAAGTTTGAGGCAAACGTTATCCTAATGTTGTATCAAGACCAACAGTTAAGACCGGCAACTGACAGTTGAGACCAGCATTTGAGACCGGCATCTGACAGTTGAGACCGGCATCTGACAGTTGAGACCGGCATTTGAGACCGGCATCTGACAGTTGAGACCGGCATCTGACAGTTGAGACCGGCATTTGAGACCGGCATCTGACAGTTGAGACCGGCATCTGACAGTTGAGACCGGCATTTGAGACCGGCATCTGACAGTTGAGACCGGCATCTGACAGTTGAGACCGGCATTTGAGACAGGTATCTGACAGTTGAGACAGGTATCTGACAGTTGAGACCGGCATTTGAGACCGGCATCTGACAGTTGAGACAGGTATCTGACAGTTGAGACAGGCATCAGTTTTTTAACACTTTGATTAAGACTGACATTCAGAGACGCAGTAATCAGTCTAATCCAAAAACAATTAGCTCCATCTGACTAAACCCTATAAAAGCATCATTACTGCATCAGAATAGCTGGAATTAAGATAGATTAGATTTACATTTGCATGAAAACACATTATTTTTCATACATTTCACAGAGTCTCATGTACATTTCTTCCAAACCACTGTCTATTGTCTTTGTTTATTTCACCCAATAAGAGAAAGGAAAGTCTCATTTCACTCAGTATAAACATCATTTCAGTATAACACTGTCTATAGACTGTAATTTCAGTATAACACTGTCTATAGACTGTCATTTCAGTATAACACTGTCTATAGACTGTAATTTCAGTATAACAGTGTCTATAGACTGTAATTTCAGTATAACAGTGTCTATAGAGTGTCATTTAAGTATAACAGTGTCTATAGACTGTCATTTCAGTAACCATTTCAATAAGCCTTATTAATAATAATAATTCAGAAAGCATTCCTAGCTAAAATCTGATATTACACTATGAAGTATTAAATATCTGCAGATGGATAATGGTGTGTGTGAACGTGTGAACATGCATTTGTGTGTGGGGGGGTGGGGGTTTGCGTTTAAAGATTATCTTCTTTGTTCATCCCTCGCTCCAGACTCTCCTCTTCTCTCTCTCTCTCTCTCTCACCTCCAACCGCATGGTCTACACTCATGGTAATCCTTTGTCTGCTGAGGAGTGTGTGCGTGCATATATGTGTGTGTGTGTCTGTGTGTGTGCATGTTCATCTCTTTGTTCAGACAGCCAGCAATTCTGCCAGTGACCTCACCCCATATAAGACAGACACAGTAGAGCTGAGTATATGACAGTAAATATATACAGTATTTATAAAACATATATAAAACATATTGTATATCAAAGAGGAGTATATTACAGTAAATCTGTATGTTAAGTATCCACACTCCCACACTCTCACACACATATTCACTCTGCTCTAGCTGTTCTCTCACAGGACTGTTTAAAGCATTTCCCCTAATGTCAAAATATTCCTCACTATCCTTTTCATCTTATGTTGAACAAAATCTGAGTCTAGAGCATATCAGTGTTTCTGAGGAGGAACTCTGAGTAGTGAGCCCCTTTCCTGGAAATAGGAAATGCACTGAGATGGTAGGCCAATACTGTGAGTGTGTGGATGTGTGTGTGTGTGTTTCATTTTCTTTTGTTCATGTGTGGAATCAATGTACACACATGAGAAGCCACCACACACACACCCTCCCACACACACACAGGCACACAGATGGACGCACACTCGGACGCACACACACACAAATGGGGCATGACCTTGAGAAGGCATATTTCATCAGTTGTTGTTTGGCTCAAAAGCAGAGATTGCAGCCTGCTACTGCTAAACCCACACTGTGTCACACACACACACACACACACACACACACACACACAGCTTGGACTCTTACATCAATTGTCTTCTCCATATCTTATGAGTGAATTCCCTGCCAGCTCCTTGGAGCATGCTCTCAACTCCTTGCCTCTCTGTGGCTGTTCTCACACATACTTGATGTCCATCTAAAAATACTGTGTAGGTGTGAGCCCTTGTCAAAAGCAATGCACTGCATAGGGAATAGGGTGCTATTTGGGACACAGACATATTGCTTATACCTTTCTAATACTTTCAGAAATAAATGAAGTTCCTAGGGGGTAGGGTGTAGGGGCTAGGGGTTCGATTTTAATTGAGTATTACTACTTCTGAATTCCAAATTGACCCCTAGCCCCTACGCCGAAGGCATCCCATAGATCTCAGAGGATTTGAAAGATGTATTCATTTTGGTAATAGCCTATTTTTTTGCCTTTTGAGTGGGTGGGTGAAAATGTTGCCATGTTGTCATTAAAATGTATTCCACCTATCCAATCCATTCAGATCTACATTGAGGTGCCAGGAAATAGGGTCTAGCGGCTAGTAGCTAGGGGCGAGCGGTTAGGGGCTAGGGGTTAAGGACTGACTAGGAGCTAGGGGCTATGAGCTAGGGGCTAAGGGAGGTAGGGGCTACGGGGTCGGAGCTAGGGGCTAGGAGGTAGGGGCTACGGGCTAGGAGGTAGGGGCTACGGGGTCGGAGCTAAGGGCTAGGAGCTAGGGGCTAAGGGCTAGGAGGTAGGGGCTACGGGTCAGAGCTAGGGGCTATGAGCTAGGGGCTAAGGGAGGTAGGGGCTACGGGGTCGGAGCTAGGGGCTAGGAGGTAGGGGCTACGGGCTAGGAGGTAGGAGCTAGCGGCTAGGAGCTAGGGGCTAGGGGCTAGGAGGTAGGGGCTAAGGGCTAGGAGGTAGGGGCTACGGGGTCAGAGCTAGGGGCTATGGGGTCGGAGCTAGGGGCTATGAGCTAGGAGCTAGGGGCTAAGGGCTAGGAGCTAGGGGCTACGGGGTCGGAGCTAGGGGCTACGGGGTCGGAGCTAGGGGCTAAGGGCTAGGAGCTAGGGGCTAAGGGCTAGGAGGTAGGGGCTACGGGGTCGGAGCTAGGGGCTAAGGGCTAGGGGCTAGGAGCTAGGAGGTAGGGGCTAAGGGCTAGGAGCTAGGGGCTAGGAGCTAGGGGCTAGGAGCTAGGGGCTAGGGGCTAGGAGCTAAGGGAGGTAGGGGCTACGTGGTCGGAGCTAGGGGCTAAGGGCTAGGAGGTAGGGGTTATGGAATGATTTGGGATCGAGGGTGTGGCCACATACAGAGTCTCCACTCTTGTCCCAAATTGTACATTTGCAGACTTCCCATCCTGGATTTAACAATGGAGGAAACTATTCTAGATCACCAATCCAATACATTTAAATCCATTACGTTTTGGACAAGGGTAGAGATTCGAGACAGAGCTTTTGTTTCTCCAAAGAGGCTAAAGGGTTGAACGTGTTAATGTGTAACTTCTTCCTCTGTGTTAGCAGGATCAATTACTTCTCCTCAGAAGGAGCCTGATTGACAACTGCCTGTATAAGAAGAGTCTTGATTCAATTGACCTTCCAATGGGAGTTAAGTGGCATGATGTTAAACAGTTAGAGGATATGAGGAGAGACCTAATGGATGTGACATGAAAATGTTTACCTAGATACCGCCATGTTCAGTACTACATGAAATTCTTAGATGAAATAAAAAAATTATCTCTCTAGCCGACACCAGCGTAGTGGTCATTTTAGTGGAGTCGGAGGTGGAACTGCATTAGAGCTGTCAAATCCACAAGCAGCTCCCAGCATTATACCTAAATGGGACATTGCCATTGGCATTAAAGATGCACTCTCAAACTTTTGTATAATTTCAGCCAGTAGTTTTCAAAGTTGGTTCAAAAGTGGTCCCCGTTTTTTGTGTACTACGTCATCAAATTGTGTACTAAGTCATCCATTTCATCTGATATGTTATGTCCTGCAAATGTTACGAATCCAATTTATACTATATATTACAAATGTGTTCTTTAAGAGAAATCCAATGCAGCCTTGTTTATAAGTTTGAACACTGGAATGTGAGACGTAATCTACACCTCCATTAGGCTGATAGAAACCCTCATTATTTTGTTGAATGATTATACATTTATTTCTATATAGCGTACACTTTCTCCTTCTGAATTTCTAATGCGAGTGGGGTGGGTGTGGCTTCGTTACAATGATCACAAGAACAGCTGCTCACCGATTTGACAGCTCCAATGCAGTTACACCTCCGACACCTCAGCAAAACATCAGCTATGCATGTGTTGCCTTTTTTTCTTTTTTTGGGGGGAATACATTAGCATTATGTTCACAAATATCTGAACAAACCCTAAATCTAAATTCTACTCAAAGGTAAGCAAAGCAAAGGTTGTGCCCAGTTTTTTGCCTGACTGAGGAGATCTTTGTGACCGAGTTAGGTACGTCATCTATGGTTCCAGCATAGAATTAAGAATACTAGTCATTTAAAAGGATCTCTATGGGTTCCAGTACTTGGATGACTGATGTGAGGTTACTTAGTAACGGTTGTATGAGACCATGGTTACCGGGGAGGAGATGTGGTTGGCTAACATCTTTTCCACTCACAGCTGTGTAAGTATTGGACAAATCCAACTGGTTTGCCCTTTCAAAGAGGAAAGAACATAGGGTACAGCTATTCATTTGGGGGTTGTGGATTCTCACAAACTGGATTGATGTCCTTTTGAATCTACACATTTGATATATTCTCCTGGAAAGATAGTGTTGACAGTACTGTGTTGCTCTTTGGAGAGTTTTTGAAGGCTACAGCGGACTCTGTAGATCTGGGAAGTAGAAACATAAGTAGTCAGACTGGGATGACACACACACACACACACACACACACACCATACGCACACACACACACACACACACACACACCATACGCACACACACGCACACACGCACACACACACACACACACACACACACACACACACACACACCATACGCACACACACACACACACACACACACACACACACACACTCACATCATACACCACACACACTTCCATCACGAAACCCTCCAGCAGTGTGATACTCTCCCACCTCTGTGCTCAGACCATTAAACTCTCTATCAGAGCATGACCTGATTCCATTCTCAACACCAGGTTACTATCTCTCCCCAATCTATCTCCTTCTTCTTCTTCTCTAGTGATGGCGGTGTGATGGCGGTGTAATGGCGGTGCCTCAGACCTCAAGGACACGGCTCCCTTCACTGTTTAGGGAAGAGTCACACGAAAACCAGCACCAATTTTCAGGGTATTATATTTTGAGTTTTTGTTTCAACTCTGTGAAAGAGCACTTCGGCTGTCGATGCCGTCCAAAATGCTTGCGTCCCAAATGGCACCTCATTTAGTTTATAGTGCACTACTTTTGAACAGACCTCTATGGGCCCTGGTCAAAAGTTGTGTACTACAGTATATAAGGAATTGGGTGCCCCCAATGTCTATGATGGACCGTGAATACTTAGGAAATTAGTCATTGAAAGGAAATCTTTTATACAAACATTGGTGGGGGAATTGGATATGTGGATATAATTTTACTTCATCTGAACTGTGGTGTATGTGGAGGGGGTTCCAAGACAAATACACTGTATACTGTATGTCTGAGAACACATAATGATATTATTTTCTTTCTAAACAGAAAATGACATCGACTAAGAAGTGATTGAAACGGATACGTTTCAATATATGCATGAATAATTTCATTTGACTTCAACTAAAGTTTTCCAGTTGCTAAGGAAAAACTAATATATACTGGAAAAAGTTATTTGTATAGAAAATGGAAACCAAAAACCACTTTTATAACTGCAGAAATTACATTTATATTTCAATTCACCTCTCTCTGTCTCTCTGAGTTCTGCATTTCAGTCTTACATGAGTGTAGCATGAAATGAATGGACATATTACACTCCTTTTTCAAAACATGATAAGCCGATTACACTCAGAGGAAACAATAAACAAAGGTTACCTGTGCTGAAGACGGCTACATCGGTCCACTAATACAGGACTATTAAAGGCCCTGTGCACTACTTTTGTGAAAAAATATTTCCCCCCCCTAAAATATTATTACTAATATAATTGTTTTATCACAATTTTTCAGGGGGTGCTGCAACACCTCAGCACACCTACTTCCCGCGGCTACTTCCCACGGCTACTTCCCACGACTCTGCCTCCATATGGATTGTGTTTCTATGTATAGAGATGTGTGCATTCTCTACTGCAAGTTGTAACCCACCTGTAGTGTAGTGAGTCACTAATGAGGCAACCAAACTATAAATAAAGAGGAAATAAGACGTACAACTTACACAGACGTATAGGCAATGACTCATCAAGTTAGCGCCTGTTCATTTAAAAAGGTAATTAAAGTTAAAAGACAAATGTTTTTTATTACATTTTTGACATTTGATCACACATAAACCATAAAATATTAAATGGTATTTTCTTAAATTTCTCTTTAATATTGCATTCCTTCTCCCAAACTTTCTTTGAAAATGTTCTGAAAATAACAGGTGGAATTTAACAGGTTGCCAACACTTCATAGACTATAGTCCCTTGGAGCCAACACTTCATAGACTATAGTCCCTTGGAGCCAACACTTCATAGACTATAGTCCCTTGGAGCCAACACTTCATAGACTATAGTCCCTTGGAGCCAACACTTCATAGACTATAGTCCCTTGGAGCCAACACTTCATAGACTATAGTCCCTTGGAGCCAACACTTCATAGACTATAGTCCCTTGGTGCCAACACTTCATAGACTATAGTCCCTTGGAGCCAACACTTCATAGACTATAGTCCCTTGGTGCCAACACTTCATAGACTATAGTCCCTTGGAGCGGTAAGTGAGATGCTGTAAGATCAATTGATTTCACAGTGACCCAATCTTTAGGATGTTTTAATGATCAATCATTTTACTGTAAATTCACAAGGGTTTGCTAGGTCTTGTTGAACTGTGCTCGTGTTTGCTTGGCTCCCTGTTCTGTGTGCGTCCCAAATGACTCCCTACTCCCATTATAGTGCATGGAATAGGGTGCCATTTGGGACACACCCTCTGATTCCCATTATAGTGTACGGAATAGGGTGCCATTTGGGACACACCCTCTGATTCCCATTATAGTGTACGGAATAGGGTGCCATTTTGGACACACCCTCTGATTCCCATTATAGTGTACGGAATAGGGTGCCATTTGGGACACACTCTGTGTCGCAAAAATGCACCCAAAACGATATACAATATATCATTAAATTAAGGGAGGTTTAGGTAATAAAGTTGATTTTAGGAGGGGGATGTAGATGACACTAGACTCTTGGTCCTCCCTGACTCGCTGGGTTTCTCATGCAATCCTCCTATTGTGGTTGACTGAAGGTGTGTGTGTGCGTGCGCGCGCGTGTGTATGTGTGTTGACTGTACTGTAATGTCCATTGATGTTACAGTCAGAAACATAAACTTGATTCTGGTATTCCGTCATTGTCTTCTGTCAGTGGGATTCCGTCTGCACTTGGAGGAGTGATGCATAAATACTGTAGCGTCAGATACTGTGGTGTCAAATACCTCACTACCGATGAGAATGTACTCCATACAGGGGGTTTTCAGCTAGGGATACACCAGCTCCCAATGCGGCACTATTTGCACTTTAGCGACATCAAATCTACTGGATGTGATCTGTTACCACTTGGCTATACTCAGACTCCCTGACGGAATTATTCTATTTCATATGAAGGCGAAATCCATTTAGTTGTGTGTTTGTGATAATTGCAGCAACCAAAAGAGCAGATACGCCTAGCAGGGGAAGTATAATACCCTCCCCCAGCTAACCTATATTTTAGTGTGTGGGTGGGTGTGTGGGTGCGTGCGTGCATTGCCAGACACCATCTTTCCCCCTGGGAACTCTGGGGAAAACACACACACACACACACCTCTTGGACTTCTCTCTGAGATTTGATGCTCTCTATTCTCTCGGGTTACTCCAATATGTATGCACTGGGCTGGTTTAAACGAGGTTTGACTGGTGCAGGGGATTCTATTATAGAGTAGTAGAATGATAGTAGAAGCTGAATGGGTGAAATGGATCAGACACAGAGTGAAAAAAACAGGGCCACATTCAATACAACTCACACTGTGGAAAAAGTAGCATTGTGGAAGAATCTGCATTGTTCTTACACCGCTAAAATAGTCACCTTACTTCAAATATGGCCATGTAGCTTATTGTTTTCTGCCATGCGTCAAAAAAATAGAGAAGAATAATATGATTTACATTGATGTTGTTTAGCGAGATAATGTAAAATATTACACACAAACCAATAACAAGCCATTCACAGTTCACACGTCCCTGTTTGAAAGGTTTCCTGAACAAACGGTTTACTCAGATTACACTTCTTCTCTCGTGTCCCAAAGCATTACAGATAATACAGTTGATTTCCCAGCACAACACATAACTCTTTTAACGGTCATCCCTGACATGGCCTGTCTCCTGAGAGCGAGAGTGACAGTTGGCTGCACAGATGGAGGTTTGCGGTGGAAACCTTATTAAAATGTTATTAAGGCAGCTTCAGGGTAGCGCACCGCAGCATACTAACGTTTTATCTCTGTAGGGCATCTGAACATGCTAGCAGGCAAGGTCAGAGGGAGAACTAACCCACAGAGTTAACCTTAGTGAGAAGGGCTAGGGCACACTGCATGGGTGAAGGCAATGGGCTGAGCCTCTCTTACACAGTCTCCGTCTCTATCTCTTTATCTCTGTCTCTTTATCTCTTTATCTCTGTCTATCTCTCTGTCTCTATCTCTCTGTCTCTATCTCTCTGTGTCACAAGCTGGGCTAGAACTCCGGTCTCAGATGTGGGGAGCTGGGGGTTCTACCCCTTAGCCACAGAGGAGGTATAGTTGGACCCAAATGAAACACCCAAGGCAATACTCCAGGTAAGTAGATTTAATGTAACAAAAAGGTTCTTTGCACTTCAAAAATAGTCCAACAAAAGTTATTCTCAGAAAGAGGTATATTAACAGAGGTAGAGTAACAAAACAGGAGGCAAAACAAAATAACTCCACGAGGGGAGAAAAACAAACTAAAGATAACTTAGAAAAGCTTACTTGGAAAGACACGGTGGGACAAAGCAGGAGACACATAGCCAGGACTCAAAAACCAAGTGAGGAACAGGGGAAAAAACACAGCTAAAATACTCTAGGTGAAACAAGGCACAGGTGACCTGGATCAAGCTAATAAGGACACACGAGGAAGAACTAAGGCAGAGGGGAACACAGATGACCTCTAGAGGCCCGGAGACAAACAGGAGGCAGGAAGCTGACACTCTGTCTCTATCTCTATCTCTCTATCTCTCTGTCTCTTTAGCTCTGTCTGTTTAGCTCTGTCTGTTTAGCTCTGTCTGTTTAGCTCTGTCTGTTTAGCTCTGTCTGTTTAGCTCTGTCTGTCTCTCTGTGTCTTTATCTCTGTCTCTTTATCTATGTCTCTTTAGCTCTGTCTATCTCTCTGTCTCTTTATCTGTCTATCTCTCTGTCCCTTTATCTCTGTCTCTTTATCTTAGACAGCGTGAAACCAGACAGCGTTCTACATGAATACAGTATATGTCTTGAAAGCATTGAGTGGATTAATAAAATGTTTTACAATGTATTACATACTATTCTGCTATGTTGTGTTTGTGACAGGGTTAAGATGCTGTAAAGGCGAGACAGAGGATGTTAACCATGCATAATGTGAGAAGAGAGAGGGACATTTACAGTGTTGATGTGAATGCAGTTCTAAACAGTACAGGCTACCTCCTGGTTTTCAGCACAGACCTCTGTATGGTGGTGAACTGTCGCTGGAGCATAGGGGGAGAGTTATCAATGCAGCTCACGCACAGTCTGGGAGATCTACCCCTTCCCCCTCTTCCTGCATGCAGATATCATATCATCTGATATCACCCCTCTCCCCCTCTCCCCCTCTCTCCTATCACTCCCCCTTCTCCTCTTGATCAGATCCTCCCCACCCCGACTTCTATCTTCTCTCTCTCTCTGCCTCCCCTCCTCTATTTTACCCCATCCTCTTCCCCCTCTCTCTCTCCCTACCTTTCCCCTCATTTCACTCCCACCCTCGCCTCCCTCCTACTCTCATTTCAGATCTCCCCCACTGCAGACCCTACAGTATGCTGATGTCCACACCCAGATGGCTGTGGAGAAATGGTGCAGTCAAGCCCCACCAAGCCCCTTTAATGATATCTGCATGTAATTCTGAGCGGGTCCCCAGATGCCACCCCTTCCAACCTCCTCCTCTCTTCCCTGCCTTGCCCAGCCAACCCCTGCCCGTTCCAGCCAACCCCTGCCCGTTCCAGCCAACCCCTGCCCGTTCCAGCCAACCCCGTTCCAGCCCAGTTGAGGCCCACAGTGTGCCTTCCTGCTGCCCTGCTGTTTACCTTGTCTGCTGTATCATTTACTTAGGCTCTCTCCTCTTCTCTCTCCTTTCATCTCTTCATTGTCCTTTAGCCTCTCTCCTCCTCACTCCTTTAGCCTATCTCCTCTCTCCTTTAGCCTCTCTCCTCTCTCCTCTAACATCTCTCCTTTAACCTCTCTCCTCCTTTAGCCTCTCTCCTCCTCACTCCTTTAGCCTATCTCCTTTAACCTCTCTCCTCCTCTCTCATTTAGCCTCTCTCCTTCAGCTTGTCTCCTCTCCTCTGGTTCCTCTCCCCAACATTTACCCTGTCAGCCTCAGGCCTGTCTGCTGCTGATGGCTGCTCTCACATACAGAAATTAGGTTAGCGATTCTCTCTCTCTCTCTCTCTCTCTCTCTCTCTCTCCATTGAATTATATACTGCACGCAACAGCTCTTTCTCTGTTTATTCTCTAACTCCCTCTACCGCTCTCTATCTAACATATTCTGTCTCTCTCCCTCTCTCATATTCAGTCGACCACCCGCTCCATCTGCTGTGTGAGATGGACCAGCTTGTCTGCTCGTCTGCCATCTCTCCCCAGAGCCCCACGGTTACAGAGAGGAGGGCAAAACTACACACAGCAAAAACACTCATATATATTGCAGAGACAGGAGATTTTCCTGATCCCCTGACAAGGACCCAGAGTTTTCCCTGTAGTTGTGCAGTCGGGTAGGAGCTCCTGGCTCCAGTCATAAGATGAAGTGTAATACTGGATTGCAACTCAAATACGCCACATTTGAAAAAATATGATGGAATTCTTTGTGGGTTTGAATAAACACCTGTTCACGTTATAAATGACGTGCCCTCTTTAGGGCTACACAAACAACCTCTTTGGGGATTTCCTAGGTCGTGAACAATGAATATGGAAAAACACAACAACACTTCCCCCTGCCTCCCGCTCTCTGCCTCCACTGTCTGCCTCTACCCTCTACCTCTCTGTCTGCCTCTACCCTCGAACTCTCTGTCTGCCTCTACCCTCGACCTCTCTGTCTGCCTCTCCGTCTGCCTCTCCGTCTGCCTCTACGTCTGCCTCTCCCCTCTGTCTGCCTCTCCCCTCTGTCTGCCTCTCCCCTCTGTCTGCCTCTACCCTCTGTCTGCCTCTACCTACCTCTCTGTCTGCCTCTACCCTCTACCTCTCTGTCTACCTACCTCTCTGTCTGTCTTGCCCCTTTGCCTCTACCCTCGACCTCTCTGTCTGCCTCTACCCTCGACCTCTCTGTCTGCCTCTACCCTCGACCTCTCTGTCTGCCTCTACCCTCGACCTCTCTGTCTGCCTCTCCCCTCGACCTCTCTGTCTGCCTCTACCCTCGACCTCTCTGTCTGCCTCTACCCTCTACCTCTCTGTCTGCCTCTACCCTCGACCTCTCTGTCTGCCTCTCCCCTCGACCTCTCTGTCTGCCTCTACCTACCTCTCTGTCTGCCTCTACCCTCTACCTCTCTGTCTGCCTTGCCCTCTGTCTGCCACTACCTACAGTGGGGGAAAAAAGTATTTAGTCAGCCACCAATTGTGCAAGTTCTCCCACTTAAAAAGATGAGAGAGGCCTGTAATTTTCATCATAGGTACATGTCAACTATGACAGACAAAATGAGAAGAAAAAAATCCAGAAAATCACATTGTAGGATTTTTAATGAATTTATTTGCAAATTATGGTAGAAAATAAGTATTTGGTCAATAACAAAAGTTTATCAATACCTTGTTATATACCCTTTGTTGGCAATGACACAGGTCAAACGTTTTCTGTAAGTCTTCACAAGGTTTTCACACACTGTTGCTGGTATTTTGGCCCATTCCTCCATGCAGATCTCCTCTAGAGCAGTGATGTTTTGGGGCTGTCGCTGGGCAACACAGACTTTCAACTCCCTCCAAAGATTTTCTATGGGGTTGAGATCTGGAGACTGGCTAGGCCACTCCAGGACCTTGAAATGCTTCTTACGAAGCCACTCCTTCGTTGCCCGGGCGGTGTGTTTGGGATCATTGTCATGCTGAAAGACCCAGCCACGTTTCATCTTCAATGCCCTTGCTGATGGAAGGAGGTTTTCACTCAAAATCTCACGATACATGGCCCCATTCATTCTTTCCTTTACACGGATCAGTCGTCCTGGTCCCTTTGCAGAAAAACAGCCCCAAAGCATGATGTTTCCACCCCCATGCTTCACAGTAGGTATGGTGTTCTTTGGATGCAACTCAGCATTCTTTGTCCTCCAAACACGACGAGTTGAGTTTTTACCAAAAGGTTATATTTTGGTTTCATCTGACCATATGACATTCTCCCAATCCTCTTCTGGATCATCCAAATGCACTCTAGCAAACTTCAGACGGGCCTGGACATGTACTGGCTTAAGCAGGGGGACACGTCTGGCACTGCAGGATTTGAGTCCCTGGCGGCGTAGTGTGTTACTGATGGTAGGCTTTGTTACTTTGGTCCCAGCTCTCTGCAGGTCATTCACTAGGTCCCCCCGTGTGGTTCTGGGATTTTTGCTCACCATTCTTGTGATCATTTTGACCCCGCGGGGTGAGATCTGGCGTGGAGCCCCAGATCGAGGGAGATTATCAGTGGTCTTGTATGTCTTCCATTTCCTAATAATTGCTCCCACATTTGATTTCTTCAAACCAAGCTGCTTACCTATTGCAGATTCAGTCTTCCCAGCCTGGTGCAGGTCTTCAATTTTGTTTCTGGTGTCCTTTGACTGCTCTTTGGTCTTGGCCATAGTGGAGTTTGGAGTGTGACTGTTTGAGGTTGTGGACAGGTGTCTTTTATACTGATAACAAGTTCAAACAGGTGCCATTAATACAGGTAACGAGTGGAGGACAGAGGAGCCTCTTAAAGAAGAAGTTACAGGTCTGTGAGAGCCAGAAATCTTGCTTGTTTGTAGGTGACCAAATACTTATTTTCCACCATAATTTGCAAATAAATTCATAAAAAATCCTACAATGTGATTTTCTGGATTTTCTTTTCTCAATTTGTCTGTCATAGTTGACATGTACCTATGATGAAAATTACAGGCCTCTCTCATCTTTTTAAGTGGGAGAACTTGCACAATTGGTGGCTGACTAAATACTTTTTTCCCCCACTGTACCTCTCTGTCTGCCTTGCCCTCTGTCTGCCTCTACCCTCTACCTCTCTATCTGCCTTGCCCTCTGTCTGCCTCTACCTACCTCTCTGTCTGCCTCTACCCTCTACCTCTCTGTCTGCCTTGCCCTCTGTCTGCCTCTACCCTCTACCTCTCTATCTGCCTCTACCTACCTCTCTGTCTGCCTCTACCCTTTACCTCTCTGTCTGCCTTGCCCTCTGTCTGCCTCTACCCTTTACCTCTCTCTCTGTCTGTCTTGCCCTGCCTCTGCCTCATTCTCCCCCTGCCTCCACCCTCTACCTCCCTACACACACACATGCACGCAGACAGACACACACACACACACGCACTCACACACACACACACACACACACACACACACAAACACACAAACACACAAACACACACACACACATACTGGTGACCTGGAGCTATTCCAGTTCTCTCTCTGTGTGTGTGTCTGGGGGCTAAACAGGCCTCCCTCAAACTCACCATCAAATATTTAACAGGGAAGAGATGCAAAAACAACAGTCTGTCTGTGTGTGTGTGTGTGTGTGTGTGTGTGTGTGTGTGTGTGTGTGTGTGTGTGTGTGTGTGTGTGTGTGTATGTGGTGTCTGTCTCTCCATCTCTTGTTTCTAAAACACATTGATTTTTAACAATACAGAGATACATGTTTCTATTCAGCTCACATTGTCCTACGAAGACTGACTGAATACACAGTACTTATGCATTCCACATATCCAGTGAGAGCCATGAAGACAGAACAGAGTACGCGTCCCAAACGTCACCCAGTTCCCTATGTAGTGCACCATAGGCCTCTGGTCAAAAGTAGAGCACTATGTAGGGCATAGGGTGCCATTTGGGACGCAGACAGAGACTCAGCTGGGTACTTACAGTAGGTGTCCTTAAGAAGATAGTTAGGGGACTGCCCTAGTTCATCAAACTAGGTCAGGGTGTATCATCACGGGCTACTATCTGCATCTCTGGCATACTAATTATAAAGGGCTAGCTGCCTTACACTCCTATTCAGACCTGGGTTCAAATACTATTTTAAATCTTTCAAATGCTTTAAGTGTTTTCTTTAGCCTACCTGGAGTCCCAGGTGGGCGGGGTTTACAGTTGTGGGACTATTCTATTGGTCCATTAAGCCAGGCAAGCTCCATCAAGCACAGATAAAGTATTTGAAATTATTTCAAATAGTATTTGAACCCAGGTCCCTATTTCAACACACAGACACTCTAATGCTTACATGCTGTTGCTCACTGTTTCATGTCAAAATCAAATCAAATGTTATTTGTCACATGCGCCGAATACAACAGGTGTGAAATGTGTAATGCTTACTTACAAGCCCTTAACCAACAATGCAGTTTTAAGAAAAATATGTTTATCTTGATATAGTTAAGGTTAATTTATAACATGTTGATTTAACAGAAAATAACTTACTCAAAATTCCCAGGTTTTCCTGGTTGGAGGATTCCAGATGTAATTCTGAATATGAGGTTTGAGAAAAGAAAAGGCAAGCCATTTAAATGCATGGCAGCAGGGAGACAGCCTGGGTTGATTATCATGCATCAATGTACATCACTGTTCTGCTCCTCTGATGTGAGCTCTGTCACATCTACCCGTTCATGTTTTCACCTGAATTCAGTGTTAGCAGGAAGGGGAAAAGGTATTTCATAGACAACATCATCAGGCTAGCAGATAGACTTAGATGTGTACTGTGTGTGTGTGTGTGTGTGTGTGTGTGTGTGTGTGTGTGTGTGTGTGTGTGTGTGTGTGTGTGTACGTACATATTTTGATACAAGGAAGGACTATACAGTACGCATAGTAAAAAACTGTCTGATGATGATGTAAATACAGAGTGCCATTGAGAAAGTGAGAGCGGTGTTATAGAGTTGATAGAGATTTTTGTGAATCACACATTCACAGATTCACAGATATGGTAATAAGGGATGAACATGTCTATATTTAAATATATCACACATATTTCAAGACATCACACATACCCACGCGTAGAGAAACAGCAGATGTGCAAGTGACCTTCTCTCCGGAAAAAAACTCTGTTGTATGGAAACATACGGGGTGACAATGGAGGCTGGTGGGGGAGGAAGGCTCAAAGTAATGGATGGAATGAATGGAATGGTATCAACAACATGGTCTTCGATGTGTTTGATATCATTCCATTGATTCCATTCCAGCCATTACTATGAGCCCGTCCTCTGATTTAAAGTTCCACCAGCCACCACTGATGGGTGTCTATGAGGGGGTGTGGTATTAAGCCAATATACCACGGCTAAGGGCTGTACTTATGCACGACTCAACGCGGAGTGCCTGGATACAGCCCTTAGCCGTGATATATTGGCCATATATCAAACACCCCCGAGGTGCCTTATTGATATTATAAACTGGTTACCAACGTAATTAGACCAGTAAATAGTAAATGTTTTGTGATACCCATAGTATACGGTCTGATATACAGTGGGGGAAAAAAGTATTTAGTCAGCCACCAATTGTTGAGATGAGAGAGGCCTGTAATGTTCATCATAGGTACACGTCAACTATGACAGACAAAATGAGAAGAAAAAAAATCCAGAAAATCACATTGTAGGATTTTTAATGAATTTATTTGAAAATTGTGGTGGAAAATAAGTATTTGGTCAATAACAAAAGTTTCTCAATACTTTGTTATATACCCTTTGTTGGCAATGACACAGGTCAAACGTTTTCTGTAAGTCTTCACAAGGTTTTCACACACTGTTGCTGGTATTTTGGCCCATTCCTCCATGCAGATCTCCTCTAGAGCAGTGATGTTTTGGGGCTGTCGCTGGGCAACACGGACTTTCAACTCCCTCCAAAGATTGTCCATGGGGTTGAGATCTGGAGACTGGTTAGGCCACTCCAGGACCTTGAAATGCTTCTTACGAAGCCACTCCTTCGTTGCCCGGGCGGTGTGTTTGGGATCATTGTCATGCTGAAAGACCCAGCCACGTTTCATCTTCAATGCCCTTGCTGATGGAAGGAGGTTTTCACTCAAAATCTCACGATACATGGCCCCATTCATTCTTTCCTTTACACGGATCAGTCGTCCTTGTTAGGCCTACTGCTGCTAGGTAGCTCTCTCTCTGCTCTCTCCCTCCCCTCTGTCTGTCCTTGATTGCAGGAGTGAAGTCTGGTGTGCGGGAGTCAGGGTTCCAGCTGCAGCTCATTCACCATAATCACCTCAGCCTTTAAGACCCGGTCAAACTTACCACTCATCGTCAGATCATAGTCAAGATGACCATGTTAGTCTCGCTGCCGACTCAACCTGTTTATTTTTGCTATTTGTGTTTTGGCCTGTTCTATTTACTTTTTCTCCTGTGCCACAGATATTTGGAACCTGACTCCTGCCTCCGCTTCACTCCTGCCACCACCATCCTGCTCTCCACTACCGGACCTCTCTTTTGGACTCACCACGGACACTAGGACATTACGGTACCACACCTGCCCTGACCTGGATCTGTTACCCTCCCTGTAACCTGGACTTGCTCTTCCCCTATTATTGGAAACCTGGACTATTGAACATTTTAAATAAACCTGTTAAACCTTCTCTGGCTTGGTGTACTTGTCTGCATTTGGGTTCTAATACTGGTAAATCATAACAGTATGATCTGACCATCATGAACCCAGCAGACAGTAGCTTGGATACCACCCCAGAGTGCACTCAAATTTGGACTGCCATAGCCAATCAGGGCATTTTACTTGGCCAACATGATACCCTGTTTAAGACGATTGCTGAGGACAGTCAGGTGCTGCTTAATCAGGTTCAATTACTCACCAATCAAGTGTCTGCCCTTACTACCCCTTCAGCCCAGATCAGAGAGCCTTTTGTTCCTGCTCCAGAGCGCTATGACGGGAACATGGGAACCTGTGGCGATTTTTTGACTCAATGCTCGTTAGTGTTTGAACAACAGCCCCTCACCTACGCCTCAGAAAGAGCCCGTATTGCCTACCTTATCAACTCTACTAGCGGTTCCGCTCGTGCCTGGGGATCCGCGGTCTGGGAGAGTCAGTCAGACATTTGCAACGCTTACGTTGCCTTCACCACTGAGATGAGGAAGGTTTTTGACCACCCCGTACGAGGCAAGGAGGCTGCGAAACGGTTGTTTTCTCTTCGGCAGGGGGCTCGCAGTGTGGCGGAGATGGCAGTGGAGTTTCGGACTTTAGCAGCAGTGAGTGGTTGGAATGACGAGGCATTACAAGGAGTGTTCATCAATGCTTTGTCTGAGACTTTAAACGATGAATTGGTGTCATATGATGAATCGCCTACGCTGGATAATCTTATTTCACTCACCATCAGGTTGGATAATCGGATTCGGGAGCGCCGCCGGGAGAGGAGTGTTAGTTCCAAGCAACCTGTCTGTCATCAACAAACTCCTCCCCGCATCTTCCCTACGGAGAAAGCCGTGTCTTCCCCGAGTCGATACGAGGAGCACTGAACCCGAAGCCATGGAGGTGGGTCGTGCACGGTTGTCCTCAGAGGAGCGTGCACGTCGCATTCAGGCTCGGGTCTGCCTGTATTGTGGAGAAGCTGGTCATTTCATTCCTTCCTGCCCAGTTCGTCCGGGGAAAAGGGCCGGCTCATCATTAATGGGAGAAGTTTTGGTGAGCCGAGCAGCGGATTCTTCCTCTTCTCCCCGCATTCTGCTCCAGGCATCCCTCCAGTGGCAGTTCCAGAATCTCTCTCTGTTAGTGCGCTGATTGACTCTGGTGCAGACGAAAGCTTTTTGGATAGAGAGTGGGCTCAACAAATGGATTTGGAGACTGTTCCTATGGACTGTCCGCTGCAGGCTAAGGGTCTGAATGGACAATTGTTGACCCATATTACCCATCAGACTGTTCCTGTTTGTCTTAGAGTGTCGGGGAAATCATCAGGAGAACATTCAATTCCATATTATCGACTGCCCACAGACCCCTCTGGTCCTTGGTATCCCCTGGCTCATAAGACACAATCCACACATTGATTGGGTGACAGGTAGAATTGTTTCATGGAGCACATTTTGTCATGTGAATTGTTTGTGTTCTGCTCTGACTCCTGCCAGTACTGTGCCTCGACCTCCACTGGAGTCCATGGATCTTTCTAATGTTCCTGACGTGTATCATGACCTGGCATCCGTTTTCTGCAAACACAGAGCTACTTCTCTTCCTCCTCACCGGCCTTACGACTGTGCCATTGACCTCCAGCCAGGAGCCCCGCTCCCCAGCAGTCGCCTGTACAATCTCTCCCGGCCGGAGACGGAGGCTATGGAGAACTACATTCGGGACTCCTTGGCGGCAGGTATTATGCGTCCTTCCTCGTCACCTGTAGGAGCGGGATTCTTTTTTGTTGCTAAGAAGGATAAGACCCTCAGACCCTGTATTGATTACCGTGGACTTAACAACATCACCATTAAGAACAAGTATTCTCTGCCTTTGATTAATTCTGCTTTTCCCCTCCTTCATGGTGCTACCATCTTTACGAAACTGGATCTACGAAATGCGTATCACCTGGTGCGCATTCGTAAAGGTGATGAATGGAAGACTGCCTTCAACACACCCTTGGGACATTTTGAGTATCTGGTTATGCCTTTTGGGTTGTCTAATGCCCCTGCTGTTTTTCAGGCACTAGTCAATGATGTCCTTCGGGACATGTTGAATCGGTTTGTTTTTGTCTATCTGGATGATATCTTGATTTTCTCAGAGTCCTCCCAGGAACATGAACTGCATGTGCGCCAGGTGTTGCAAAGGTTGTTGGAGAACAAACTGTTTGTGAAGATGGAGAAATGTGAATTTCATGTGTCTGAGACCTCTTTTTTGGGTTACATCATCGCTCAGGGGGAGTTGCGGATGGACCCAGCTAAGATCTCTGCTGTCACGGACTGGCCAGCCCCCTCTACCCGCAAACAACTTCAACGATTTCTGGGGTTTGCGAACTTCTATAGGAGGTTCATCAAGGACTACAGCCGCATTGCGGCGCCACTCACCGCTCTCACCTCCATCTCACGACCGTTCGCTTGGAATGAAGGGGGCCGAATCAGCGTTCGAAGAACTGAAACATCGCTTCGCCTCGGCTCCCATTCTGATGCAGCCGGACCCCGACCGCCAGTTTGTCGTGGAGGTGGATGCATCCGACACTGGGGTAGGTGCGGTGTTGTCACAGCGTTCTCCTGAAGATAACAAACTGCATCCCTGTGCTTTTCTCTCAAGGAAACTTTCTCAGGCAGAGAGGAATTATGATGTTGGCAATCGTGAACTGCTCGCCGTTAAGCTGGCTCTCGAGGAGTGGCGACATTGGTTGGAGGGGCGGAACAACCCTTCATCGTTTGGACGGATCATAAGAATCTGGCTTACCTCCAGTCAGCGAAGCAGCTCAACCCCCCGTCAAGCCAGGTGGGCACTATTTTTTGGGAGATTCAATTTTTCTCTGTCTTACCGTCCTGGGTCACGCAACGTCAAGCCTGACGCCCTGTCTCGTGTTCATTCGGCTGTTGATACTGGTAGTAACCCTGAACCCATTTTGCCTCCTACCTGCAGTATTGCGGTCGTCACATGTGACATCGAGGGGATTGTTAGGCAGGCTCAACATCATCAAGCTGACCCTGGGAGGGGTCCTCCTAACCGGATGTTTGTCCCTGAGTCTGCTCGCTCCCAGGTACTTCAGTGGGCTCACTCGTCTCCCCTTACCTGTCACCCTGGAGTTTCGCGGACCCTTGACTTTGTGCGACGGAAGTTCTGGTGGGCCACGATGGAGGCGGACACTCGAGCCTTCATTGCTGCTTGTACGGTATGTGCACGAAGTAAGAACTCCACCCAGGCCAGCGCTGGTCATCTACGACCTCTACCTATACCCAGCCGGCCCTGGTCGCATATCGCTATGGATTTTGTCACTGGACTTCCCCCTCGTCTGGAAAGACTGTAATTCTTACGGTGATTGATCGTTTTTCTAAGTTCGCTCATTTTTTGGCCCTACCTAAACTGCCCACTGCCAGAGAGACGGCTGATATTTTGGTTGAACATGTGTTCCGCTCTCATGGTCTACCCACGGATATTGTCTCTGACAGGGGTCCCCAGTTTGTCTCCCAGGTGTGGAAAGCTTTCTGTAAAGCTTTGGGCATTACATCCAGCCTGTCCTCTGGATATCACCCCCAGACCAACGGGCAAGCCGAGAGAGCGAACCAGGAGATGGAGACCGCTCTTCGCTGTGTTACAGGGTCTAACCCTGGGTCATGGAGCTCCATGCTCCCCTGGGTGGAATATGCTCATAACACCTTGACTAACGCTTCCTCTGGTTTGTCTCCTTTTCTGTGTGCTCTGGGTTATCAACCTCCCCTGTTTCCTTCTCAAGAGAGGGAACTGGCGGTACCCTCGGTGCAGTCCCACATGCGCCGCTGCTTCAAGGTCTGGAGGAAGGCCAGGGTAGCTCTGTCCCGAGCTTCGGCGTACATGCAGAGGCAAGCCAACCGTCACCGGTCCCAGGCTCCCGGTTACTCTCCTGGTCAAGAGGTATGGCTGAAGTCACGGGACCTTCCATTGAAGGTGGAGTCTAAGAAGATGGCGCCTCGTTTTATAGGACCGTTCAAGATACTGTCTATTGTTAACCCCTGCGCGGTTAAGCTACAGCTTCCTGCCTCCCTACGGGTTCATTCCACCTTTCATGTTTCCCAGATTAAGCCTGTGTCGGTTAGCCCTCTGTGCCCGCCCTCTCGTCCCCCCTCCTCCGCCCAGGATCGTGGGTGGGGGTCCGGTCTACACTGTCCGGCGACTTCTGGATGTTCGCCGCCGGGGTCGTGGTTTCCAGTACCTGGTGGATTGGGAGGGTTATGGTCCTGAGGAACGTTCCTGGGTGCCCAGGAGCTTCATTGTGGATCCTGCTCTGGTCCGAGAGTTTCATAGGTTACATCCCGATAAACCCCGTCGGCCGCCAGGTGGCGTCCGTAGAGGGGGGGGTACTGTTAGGCCTACTGCTGCTAGGTAGCTCTCTCTCTGCTCTCTCCCTCCCCTCTGTCTGTCCTTGATTGCAGGAGTGAAGTCTGGTGTGCGGGAGTCAGGGTTCCAGCTGCAGCTCATTCACCATAATCACCTCAGCCTTTAAGACCCGGTCAAACTTACCACTCATCGTCAGATCATAGTCAAGATGACCATGTTAGTCTCGCTGCCGACTCAACCTGTTTATTTTTGCTATTTGTGTTTTGGCCTGTTCTATTTACTTTTTCTCCTGTGCCACAGATATTTGGAACCTGACTCCTGCCTCCGCTTCACTCCTGCCACCACCATCCTGCTCTCCACTACCGGACCTCTCTTTTGGACTCACCACGGACACTAGGACATTACGGTACCACACCTGCCCTGACCTGGATCTGTTACCCTCCCTGTAACCTGGACTTGCTCTTCCCCTATTATTGGAAACCTGGACTATTGAACATTTTAAATAAACCTGTTAAACCTTCTCTGGCTTGGTGTACTTGTCTGCATTTGGGTTCTAATACTGGTAAATCATAACAGTCCTGGTCCCTTTGCAGAAAAACAGCCCCAAAGCATGATGTTTCCACCCCCATGCTTCACAGTAGGTATGGTGTTCTTTGGATGCAACTCAGCATTCTTTGTCCTCCAAACACGACAAGTTGAGTTTTTACCAAAAAGTTATATTTTGGTTTCATCTGACCATATGACATTCTCCCAATCCTCTTCTGGATCATCCAAATGCACTCTAGCAAACTTCAGACGGGCCTGGACATGTACTGGCTTAAGCAGGGGGACACGTCTTTCACTGCAGGATTTGAGTTCCTGGCGGCGTAGTGTGTTACTGATGGTAGGCTTTGTTACTTTGGTCCCAGCTCTCTGCAGGTCATTCACTAGGTCCCCCTGTGTGGTTCTGGGATTTTTGCTCACCGTTCTTGTGATCATTTTGACCCCACGGGGTGAGATCTTGCGTGGAGCCCCAGATCGAGGGAGATTATCAGTGGTCTTGTATGTCTTCCATTTCCTAATAATTGCTCCCACAGTTGATTTCTTCAAACCAAGCTGCTTACCTATTGCAGATTCAGTCTTCCCAGCCTGGTGCAGGTCTACAATTTTGTTTCTGGTGTCCTTTGACAGCTCTTTGGTCTTGGCCATAGTGGAGTTTGGAGTGTGACTGTTTGAGGTTGTGGACAGGTGTCTTTTATACTGATAACAAGTTCAAACAGGTGACATTAATACAGGTAACAAGTGGAGGACAGAGGAGCCTCTTAAAGAAGAAGTTACAGGTCTGTGAGAGCCAGAAATCTTGCTTGTTTGTAGGTGACCAAATACTTATTTTCCACCATAATTTGCAAATAAATTCATTAAAAATCCTACAATGTGAATTTCTGGATTTACTTTTCTCAATTCGTCTGTCATAGTTGACGTGTACCTATGATGAAAATTACAGGCCTCTCTCATCTTTTTAAGTGGGAGAACTTGCACAATTGGTGGCTGACTAAATACTTATTTTCCCCACTGTACCACGGCTGTCAGCCAATCAGCATTCAGGGCTCGAACCACCCAGTTTAGAAAATGTAAATACAGCGTGTCATTGAGAAAGTGAGAGCGGTGTGATAGAGTTGATAGAGATTCTTGTGAATCACACATTCACAGATTCACAGATATGGTAATAAGGGATGAACATGCCTATATTTAAATATATCACACATATTTGAAGATATCACACATACCCACGCATAGAGAAACAGCAGATGTACAAGTGTGACTTTCCACAGTGTATTCTATGAACTGAGAGGTTCAGTTTCAAAACCAACAAGCTCTCGCAGTCGAGAATCTGACATTTGACCATTAACGAATTTCTAAGGTTAAGTTTAGGCATTCATTCCGAAGCACTGGGACTGAACACACGACCCTATAAGCCGGAGCTCACTGCTTAAGCCCATCTGCCATCCCCGTCAACAGTAGCCTAGAAAACCCCAAGCCTACTTGATGGTAATAGTGCTCACCGTTGCCCCTAGTGGTCGGTGTTGAAGTACTTTCCCGACGTCCTGCTTACCTGAACGGACGTCGAATTTCACAGTGGATCTTGAGCGACCTGGCTGTTCGTAATGACTATCAATGGTGTGCATACTCTGCTGCCCTAACTTGTATAGAGTCTAGAGGGGAAATGTTTCAGATTAGCTTTATAACCAAGTATGTACTATGTATCTATAGGGGACGTGTACAGATGCAGTCTTTTTTGTGCACGTCAAAGCACAGCACAACACAACACAGCATGCAGCACTCGCCTGGGTCAAATTCTGCGAGAGAAAGGCAGACACAAAATAATAACATGTCCCTGGTGGTGATGATGTGTGGCATTTGTTATTTCAATTGAATGCGGTCAAATAATTTCCCCAGGTGATTTTGACCCAGGTGAGTGTGGTGTGCTGTGACACACGTAAAATAAAAGATATGTACACAAATAATGTTCATTATTCAATATATTCTTCATACTTTATACACCCCAACATGAAAATCATGCAACCCAATGTTTAGAAAGCTGTAATTTCTCGACCGAGGGAGGCATATCCATAACATAAGGGAATAAAAACTCATCCAGGTATTTGGGAAAATTCCATCTAACAAATGTCCATGACTCTGATGCTGGTGGAAGAGAGACTGTGTGAGTTTTCACCGAGACTTGCAATAAAATACAGCTGAATCGATCAGCTCAAGGGAAAATAATCCCCTCAACCCATTTCACTAAGACCTCACAGCCAATTTTAGCTAAGACCCCCTGCAATCATCTGCGCTAGCTTAACCCCCTGTCAAGGACTAACCTTTCAGAAAAACAGAAAACATATATTCTCAAAACAAGTGTCCATGAACATTCAGACCAATGAATCGTGTGGGAGGGTGACTCAAATGGCTGGCTGGATGTGCCTGTTGAAATGACTTATTTGGCTCAAAGGCGTGTGGAATCTAGCAGAGAGAAAGGTTGTAACCCTGTTGTCTGGCTACAGCCGAAATGGAAAGAGATTTCAGACACATGAGACTTACCTGTGAGACATAACATTTGATTTTAGCTCGCAACCATTTCAGATCCAAATTCAAACCCATTATTGTGTCTGTGTGTGTGTGTGTGTGTGTGTGTGTGTGTGTGTCAGTGTGTGTGTGTGTCTGTGTGTTTGTGTTTGTGTGTGAATGAATGAGTGCGTGTGTGTGTGCGTGTGTGCGTGTGTGTGTGTGCGTGAGTGAGTGTGTGTGTGTGTGTGTGCCCATGTGTTGTGTAAGAGGCAGAACTAGCTGAATGTGTCAGGGACTCTGGCAGCTCCGTTGTGCTGTTTTCTTTCAGAAAGAACACCAGGAGAGGAGATTCATTATACTGTAGAGACATCAGCCTAGCTCAACCACACACACAGAGAGAGAGAGAAACACACACACAGAAACACGCACACTCACAGAGACACACACACACACACACACACAGAAACACGCACACACAGAGAGAGAGAGATAGAAACACACACAGAGAGCCACACAAACACACACACACAGAAACATGCACACTCACAGAGAGAGAGAGAAAAACACACAAACACACACAGAGAGAGAGAGAGAGACACACACACACAGGCGCTTTCAGGTGCAGATGAAGTGTCGTTGCTGCTGTGTGTTATCGGTGCTCAGCAGACGAGAGGGAGACATTGCGGGGGAGAAACAACCCTGAAGCTATTTTCCCCCTCTCAGTGTGTGTGTGTGTGCGTGTGCGCGCATGTGCGTGTGTGTGCGTGTTAGAATAGAGGAACACACAAGGCCAATCCCTTTAGATCTGTGTTAGCATGGCAGTGACACAAGGCTATAGCCTCCTCGCTATGTGAGAGTATAAAGTAGCTACCAAACCACTTCACAATGGGCGCGTCTCAAATGGCACCCTATTGCCTATATAGTGCACTACTTTAGACCAGGGCCCTATGGACTATACCAAAGGCCTATGCACTATAAAGGGAATAGGGTGCCATTTGGGATGCAGAATGTCTTTCTCCTCACAGGCTCATTTGAAACACAAGAATGACCTTCTCTCCGGAAAACAACTCTGTAGTATGGAAACATACGGGGTGACAGTGGAGGCTGGTGGAGGAGGAAGGCTCAAAGTAATGGATGGAATGAATGGAATGGTATCAACAACATGGTCTTTGATGTGTTTGATATCATTCCATTGATTACATTCCAGTCATTACTATGAGCCCGTCCTCCGATTTAAAGTGCCACCAGCCACCACTGATGGGTGTCTATGAGGGGGTGTGGTATTAAGCCAATATACCACAGCTAAGGGCTGTTCTTACGCACGACGCAACGCCATATATCACAAACCCCCGAGGGGCCTTATTGATATTATAAACTGGTTACCAACGTAATTAGACCAGTAAATAGTAAATGTTTTGTCTTACCCGTAGTATACAGTCTGATATACCATGGCTGTCAGCCAATCAGCATTCAGGGCTCGAACCACCCAGTTTAGAAAATGCTATAGATCCCACATCAACAAAAGATATGTATGTTATTTCTGGTGATCAATACGCATAGAAAGTGGATAAGTATGGATGCGCATCACAATGGTCAAATGTAAACACAACTGGAGACACCGCTTCAGTTTTGGATAAGGGTTATTAACACTGCAGCACTACTGTAGCTATAACAAAATAGTGTAAAAGCGTTTGTTAACTAAGTGTAAACAACTTTAGCTGGCTAGCTAATCATCTTGCCTAACTGTGGGGCAAAGAAATTCACGTACAGTCGCTCTGACATTTGGAGACAGCATCGCAAAGAGATTTGCGGTGACTAATTAACGGTATACATTGAGTATACAAAACATTAAGAACATCTGCTCTTTCCATGACATAGACTGACTTGGTGAATACAGGTGGAAGCTATGATCCCTTATGTTCTGAGGACAATAGGGGGGTTTGCAACTCAATATTAGGAAGGTGTTCCTAATGTTTGGTATACTCAGTGTATACCGTTAATTAGTCACCGCAAATCTCTTTGCGATGCTGTCTCCAAATGTCAGAGCGACTTGTATGCGGTAGGCGAAGTCAAGAGCAGGACACCGAGCTACTGGCACGTACTTTACTGAACACAATGCAATACAAAGTACAGACGCCAACCTCCTTACTGAGAGGAACAAAATAACCTGCACACATAGGCAACTGCCGAAAAGACGAGAAACAATTACGCACAATACACAATGAGAAACAGAGGGTTATAAAGGGAACACAATACAACATCATTGGAAACAGGTGTAAACAATAAAGACCAAACACCGAAACATAGATCGGCAGCAGCTAGTACTCCGGGGACGACGAACGCCGAAGCCTGCCCGAGCAAGGAAGAGGAGCAGCCTCGGCTGAATCCGTGACACCAAAACTGCAAGGTGACTCCAGTAATGTTTACTTTTTGACGTTCAATGACGTCTCCACTTTCCAAGCAGATTATGGATTAGAGAAAAACGAATATCTAATATTCAGGCAAATCTTGAGGAATACAAGCAGTGTCTCAGAGAGCAGTTGAAGCTCATATTAAGATGATTAGTATTGCAACAGTGTCTCTCTCTCCTGACGAATATAAGATGTTTTAATTGCCAACTATTATTCATAAACCATAGACTATTATCTTCTCCAGCTGCAATCACAGGCAATTTGTACGCTGCTGTTAAACACACACACACAGAGAGAGAGAGAGAGACAGACAAACAGACACACAAACACATGCAGATACACACTCTACCAGTGTGTGTGTGTGCGTGCGTGTGTGTGTGTGTGCACATCTAAACGCGGAGTGCTGAGCACACAGGCACACACACTGTTGTTCCTTCCTCTGTCATGTCGGTTTATGTGAACTTCTACAATATGTTTAGAAACAACAATAGATCATCAGTGTTCTGCGCATTGTTCTAAGGCACTGCATCTTAGTGCTTGAGGTGTCACGACAGACCCCCTGGTTCGCTTCCAGGCTGTATCACAACAGGCCGTGATTGGGAGTCCCATAAGGCGGCGCACAATTGGCCCAGCGTCGTCCGGGTTTGGCCGGTGTAGGCCGTCATTGTAAATAAGAATTTGTTCTTAACTGACTTGCCTAGTTAAATAAAGGTAAAATAAAATAAGAAAATAAAAATCAGCTGATATAAATATCATTTTAAATTAATGACATATGGAGGTAACACTTATTTGGATAGTCCATCTGTAGATGCTCTACACACTATCTACAGACTATCAGTAACATTTCAACTATCTATTAACCATAACCCTAGCTCTAACTCTAACCTTAACGCTTATCTTAACCCCAGCTCTAACCCTAACCTTAATCTTAACCCTTATCCTAACCCTAACCTAACCTTAACCCTTACCCTAACCATTTTACATTTTAGTCATTTAGCAGACGCTCTTATCCAGAGCGACTTACAGTTAGTGAGTGCATACATTTTCATACTGGCCCCCCGTGGGAAACGAACCCACAACCCTGCGCCATGCTCTACCAACTGAGCTACAGGGGACTAGCCCTAACCTAACCCTAACTGTAACCTTAGCAAGCAGTAGCTTATCAACAGATAGTTTGTTGATAGTATGACCGTCTGTAGAGCATCTACTGATAGAAAATATGGACTATCCAAATAAAGTGTGACCTACTGTATATAGCTTCTGGCGGTGTGACTGTTTGTTTATTTATTGAATCCCAGATTGCCCCTTTAACATCGCAGCCTGAGATATGTAGCTATAACAAAGTAATTCCATCCTCATTTCCATAAAGGTCACCAGAACCTCTCTCTCTCTCTCTCTCTCTCTCTCTCTCTCTCTCTCTCTCTCTCTCTCTCTCTCTCTCTCTCTCTCTCTCTCTCTCTCTCTCTCTCTCTCTCTCTCTCTCTCTCTCTCTCTCTCTCTCTCTCTCTCTCTCTCTCTCTCTCTCTCTCTCTCTCTCTCTCTCTCTCTCTCTCTCTCTCTCTCTCTCTCTCTCTCTCTCTCTCTCTCTCTCTCTCTCTCTCTCTCTCTCTCTCTCTCTCTCTCTCTCTCTCTCATTCCCCCTTCATTCCTTCACTCTTTGTTCCCTATCACCCTCCTTTCATTAGGGGCTTTTCTATATATATCTGGGGTCTTTTTGTCATGTCAGTGTCCTCCCCTCCTCAGCCCTGACCTCAGGTGACCTTTCTGGGCTGTCATGATGTCACACTATAGACTTACATCACCTTTGACCCGTAAGCTTTGAGTGCATCATCCCCTGACCAGTGGGAAAGTAGAGGGTAGTATACTTGCATACTGAGCAGGGTTACACTCCGATACACACCCAGTCACACAGACGATACAGAGGCATGAACTCACACACACACACACAGACAAAACACAGACACAAACACTGCTACACACACACACACACACACACACACACGCAACCAAGGGGGATGGGTGGGAAGGGGATGGGTGGGAGTCTAGGAGAAGGTCTCTCCTAAATTATTGATGCTCCTGGAACTATGCTCCCTTGTCCAAATCTAAAGTCCCCTCTTTGTCAGACTCCTACCTCCACTACAATAGTCCTCTGGTCTGAATGCAGGGGCCAGCTGACAGCCTAACTTCACTGACCCATAGAGTATTAAGGGTTAACCTGAGATGGCATGCTTAGCTAATGGCTATTTAATGTTTAATTATTCAAGATCAGTCTTGGGGCTTGACATGTTGTACCACTAAGTAGGGAAAACACCACTCCCGCCTCTCCTTGTGTGCATCCCAAATGGCACCCTATTTCCTATATAGTGCACTTCTTTTGATCAGAGCCCTATGGAGTCCCAAATGGCACCCTATTCCCTATATAGTGCACTACTTTTGATCAGAGCTGTATGGGCCCTGGTCAGAAGTAGTGCACTATATAGGGGATATGGTGCCATTTTGGACGATATACTTATCTCGTGTGTAAAGACAACACAGCTACATAATTTGAAAGGACAAATAATAGGAACACTCTCTGTAAGTTTGGGATTATGTTCAGTTCAACTTCTTGATGAGCATCTACAAATACAGCTGTTTTCTTAGATGATTTCAAATGAAAGCAAGAAACAGCAAAAGAGACACAGAGAGAGAAAAGGAGGGATAGACAGACAGACAGACAGACAGACAGACAGACAGACAGACAGACAGACAGACAGACAGACAGACAGACAGACAGACAGACAGACAGAGAAAGAGAGGGAAAGAAAGAGAGTGAGAGAGAGAGATAGAAAGAGAGAAAAAGATAGAGAGGGGGACAGATAGAGATAGAGGGAGAAAGAATGAAAGAAGCTTGGTTAGTTTAATAGATTGACAATCCGCTGAATGATCAAGAGCTTCAGCAGACAGAGCAACAGACACAAGAAAACACACACACAGTGTGTAGAGTGTATATCTGCATGTGTGTGTCTGTGTGTGTGGGGGGGGGGGTGTATTGTAGGTTGTTGTGTCATGGTTTGCATGGCCTCCAGACTCATTGGCTAGCTTCTAGAACATCACCATTTACCAACACATGACCCAAAAAATAAATGCAAGCAAAGATTTCATAGTGGAGTTAAGGTTGAGAATATATTAGACTGCTCAAGTCAATCTGCCAATGTTAAGTCCAATCAAGCATCACTTGCTGATGCTCGTTCATGGAGAGGTGAGGAGAGGAGGATGACTGCAGGAGTGAAAGTAAATGTCATCCAGCCCTCATTAAATGCCTGCGCTTGGCTTCCTGATTTCTCTGAGAGGGAGGGTGAGAGAGAGTGAGTGAGTGAGTGAGTGAGTGGTGAGTGAGTGGTGAGTGAGTGAGTGAGTGAGTGAGTGAGAGAGGAGAGAGAGAGCGAGAGAGAGCGAGACAGACAGAGAGAGAGAGAAAGAAAGAGAGAGAGAGAGACAGAGAGAGAGAGAGGGAGAGAATAAAAAATATTGGACTGCTCGATTAGGGTTCTTGAGGCAAACACTGTGGGTTGAATATTACTCCTTAATGCTATCAAGATGAATACTTAGGACTTGCGGCTGGCCGATTGCAAATGAAACAGTTTTTTATTAAGGTCTTCGTGGGCTGGAGAAGAGAAGAGGAGAGGCGAGGAGAGGGAAAAACACCTCCACTATGCTGATCCTCAACAGAGGGGCCCCACAAGGGTGCGTGCTCAGCCCCCTCCTGTACTCCAACTCAGTCATCAAGTTTGCAGATGACACAACAGTAGTAGGCCTGATTACCAACAATGACGAGACAATATCACTATTTCTAAAACAAGCCATAGAAAGTTGGTTGCAATTTCAATTTAATCCTCAAGAAATAATGCAACAAATATTGTGGTTAAACTCAAATATACTAATTGATAAAACACTTTTTTTTTTTTTACAAAATGTTTAAAAAAGGTATAATCTTCGTAAATGATATTATCGGTAGGACTGGTGGAGTTATGTCACACATGCAGCTAACAAAAACATATGGAAATGTCTGCTCTACCCAAAATCACAACCAAATAATTGCAGCATAACCGCAAAAATGGAAAAGGAAAGTGGAAGGGGGAAAAAGTAAGGAACTTGTCTGTCGGCCTTGCATTAAATAATATAATTGGTTAAAGAAAATTGTGATAAATAAAAAATTATACCAGTTTCATTTAAGGACCAAAGGATTGACAGCCGTCCCATATAGATTGCAAAATAGTTGGGAAGAGATTTTTGACGTATCGATTCCATGGCATAGTGTTTATGAATTGATACGCAAAACGACGCCGGATTCAAAACTTCAAATTTTTCCATTTAAATTATTATATAAAATTCTTGCTACTCAATAGAATGTTATTTATATGGGGGATACATTCTTCCCAGTCTCTGCGAAGAGACAGAATCATTAGATCATTTGTTTTGGTACTGTCCATTTGTAGCTTGTTTTTGGACACAGGTCCAGGAATGGCTAAAGGATTGCAATATTTACCTGGAGCTAACCCTGCAGATAGCACTACTGGGTGATCTGAAAAGTCATAGTCAATCGATCAATAATATAATAATACTTTTAGCAAAACATTTTATATTCAATTTACGATCTGTAGAAACAATGAGAATAGAAATAACTTTAGTAAAACATCACAATACAGTTGAAAAATATATGGCAAATAGAAATCCAATATGGATGGTGTTAAGAGATCGATGGGAGTTGTTGAATGGAGCTGAAGGATGGGACTAATAACAACAAGATAACTAATGTAAAGCATACTGTGTCCATAATAAGTATATAGGTTATAGGTTGAGAGCTTTTGTGAAAGAGCACAGTTAGAAAAATATGGCATATAGAAGCAAACCAGATGGACATCATGAAAAGGATCGGAGGAAGTTCAGGAGTAAAAACAAACAAAATATAATTATTGTAGAATTTGACTGTGTCCATAAAATGTATATAGTATGTATGGGCTAGAAGTAGAGGCCTAAGCATTGTTGATCTCAGTATAAATACAGCTGTTCTGAAGGCCCCAGAGTCTGCAACACCACTAAGCAAGGGGCACCATGAAGACCAAGGAGCTCTCCAAACAGGTCAGGGACAAAGTTGTGGAGAAGTACAGATCAGAGTTCGGTTATAAAAAAGTATCAGAAACTTTGAACATCCCACGGAGCACCATTAAATCCATTATAAAAAAATTGAAAGAATATGGCACCACAACAAACCTGCCAAGAGAGGGCCGCCCACCAAAACTCACGGACCAGGCAAGGAGGGCATTAATCAGAGAGGCAACAAAGAGACCAAAGATAACCCTGAAGGAGCTGCAAAGCTCCACAGCAGAGATTGGAGTGTCTGACCACTTTAAGCCGTACACTCCACATAGCTGGGCTTTACGGAAGAATGGCCAGAAAAAAGCCATTGCTTAAAGAAAATAATAAGCAAACATGTGGGAGACTCCCCAAACATATGGAAGAAGGTACTCTGGTCAGATGAGACTAAAGTTGAGCTTTTTGGCCATCAAGGAAAACGCTATGTCTGGCGCAAACCCACCACCTCTCATCACCCCGAGAACACCATCCCCACAGTGATGTTTTTCATTGGCAGGGACTGGGAAACTGGTCAGAATTGAAGGAATGATGGATGGCGCTAAATACAGGGAAATTCTTGATGGAAACCTGTTTCAGTCTTCCAGAGATTTGAGACTGGGACGGAGGTTCACCTTCCAGCAGGACAATGACCCTAAGCATACTGCTAAAGCAACTTGACTGGTTTAAGGGGAAACATTTAAATGTCTTGGAATGGCCTAGTCAAAGCCCAGACCTCAATCCAATTGAGAATCTGTGGTATGACTTAAAGATTGCTGTACACCAGCGGAACCCATCCAACTTCAAGGAGCTGGAGCAGTTTTGCCTTGAAGAATGGGCAAAAACCCCAGTGGCTAGATGTGCCAAGCTTATTGAGACATACCCCAAGAGACTTGCAGCTGTAATTGCTGCAAAAGGTGGCTCTACAAAGTATTGACTTTGGGGGGGGGGTGAATAGTTTTCTGTTTTTTTGGTCTTATTTCTTGTTTGTTTCACAATACCAAATATTTTGCATCTTCAAAGTGGTAGGCATGTTGTGTAAATCAAATGATACAAACCCCCAAACAATCCATTTTAATTCCAGGTTTTAAGGCAACAAAATAGGAAAAATGCCAAGGGGGGTGAATACTTTCGCAAGCCACTGTATATGGGCAGGTATCTTAGTGGTTAAGAGCATTGTGCCAGTAACCGAAAGGTCGCTGGTTCTAATCCCTGAGCCGACTAGGTGAAAAATCTGTCGATGTGCCCTTGAGTAAGGCACTTAACCCTAATTGCTCCTGTAAGTCGCTTTGGATAAAAGCGTCTGCTAAAATGTATATGTGTGTATATGTATATGTGTGTACAGTGGGGAAAAAAATTATTTAGTCAGCCACCAATTGTGCAAGTTCTCCCACTTAAAAAGATGAGAGAGGCCTGTAATTTTCATCATAGGTACACGTCAACTATGACAGACAAATTGAGAATTTTTTTTCCAGAAAATCACATTGTAGGATTTGTAATGAATTTATTTGCAAATTATGGTGGAAATTAAGTATTTGGTCACCTACAAACAAGCAAGATTTCTGGCTCTCACAGACCTGTAACTTCTTCTTTAAGAGGCTCCTCTGTCCTCCACTCGTTACCTGTATTAATGGCACCTGTTTGAACTTGTTATCAGTATAAAAGACACCTGTCCACAACCTCAAACAGTCACACTCCAAACTCCACTATGGCCAAGACCAAAGAGCTGTCAAAGGACACCAGAAACAAAATTGTAGACCTGCACCAGGCTGGGAAGACTGAATCTGCAATAGGTAAGCAGCTTGGTTTGAAGAAATCAACTGTGGGAGCAATTATTAGGAAATGGAAGACATACAAGACCACTGATAATCTCCCTCGATCTGGGGCTCCACGCAAGATCTCACCCCGTGGGGTCAAAATGATCACAAGAACGGTGAGCAAAAATCCCAGAACCACACGGGGGGACCTAGTGAATGACCTGCAGAGAGCTGGGACCAAAGTAACAAAGCCAACCATCAGTAACACACTATGCCGCCAGGGACTCAAATCCTGCAGTGCCAGACGTGTCCCCCCTGCTTAAGCCAGTACATGTCCAGGCCCGTCTGAAGTTTGCTAGAGTGCATTTGGATGATCCAGAAGAGGATTGGGAGAATGTCATATGGTCAGATGAAACCAAAATAGAACTTTTTGGTAAAAACTCAACTCGTTGTGTTTGGAGGACAAATAATGCTGAGTTGCATCCAAAGAACACCATACCTACTGTGAAGCATGGGGGTGGAAACATCATGCTTTGGGGCTGTTTTTCTGCAAAGGGACCAGGACGACTGATCCGTGTAAAGGAAAGAATGAATGGGGCCATGTATCGTGAGATTTTGAGTGAAAACCTCCTTCGATCAGCAAGGGCATTGAAGATGAAACGTGGCTGGGTCTTTCAGCATGACAATGATCCCAAACACACCGCCCGGGCAACGAAGGAGTGGCTTCGTAAGAAGCATTTCAAGGTCCTGGAGTGGCCTAGCCAGACTCCAGATCTCAACCCCATAGAAAATCTTTGGAGGGAGTTGAAAGTCCGTGTTGCCCAGCGACAGCCCCAAAACATCACTGCTCTAGAGGAGATCTGCATGGAGGAATGGGCCAAAATACCAGCAACAGTGTGTGACTTACAGAAAACGTTTGACCTGTGTCATTGCCAACAAAGGGTATATAACAAAGTATTGAGAAACTTTTGTTATTGACCAAATACTTATTTTCCACCATAATTTGCAAATAAATTCATAAAAAATCCTACAATGTGATTTTCTGGATTTTTTTTCTCATTTTGTCTGTCATAGTTGACGTGTACCTATGATGAAAATTACAGGCCTCTCTCATCTTTTTAAGTGGGAGAACTTGCAAAATTGGTGGCTGACTAAATACTTTTTTTCTCCACTGTATATATATATATATATATATATATATATATATATATATATATATATATATATATATATATATATATGTACAGTGCGGGAAAAAAGTATTTGATCCCCTGCTGATTTTGTACGATTGCCCACTGACAAAGACATGATCAGTCTATAATTTTAATGGTAGGTTTATTTGAACAGTGAAAGACAGAATAACAACAAATAAATCCTCAAAACGCATGTCAAAAATGTTATAAATTGATTTGCATTTTAATGAGGGAAATAAGTATTTGACCCCTCTACAAAACATGCCTTAGTACTTGGTGGCAAAACCCTTGTTGGCAATCACAGAGCTCAGACGTTTCTTGTAGTTGGCCACCAGGATTGCACACATCTGAGGAGAGTTTTTGTCCCACTCCTCTTTGCAGATCTTCTCCAAGTCATTAAGGTTTCGAGCCTGACGTTTGGCAACTCGAATCTTCAGCTCCCTCCACAGATTTTATATGGGATTAAGGTCTGGAGACTGGCTAGGCCACTCCAGGACCTTAATGTGCTTCTTCTTGAGCCACTCCTTTGTTGCATTGGCCGTGTGTTTTGGGTCATTGTCACGCTGGAATACCCATCCACGACCCATTTTCAATGCCCTGGCTGAGGGAAGGAGGTTCTCACCCAAGATTTGACGGTACATGGCCCTGTCAATCATCCCTTTGATGTGGTGAAGTTGTCCTGTCCCCTTAGCAGAAAAACACCCCCAAAGCATAATGTTTCCACCTCCATGTTTGACGGTGGGGATGGTGTTCTTGGGGTCATAGGCAGCATTCCTCCTCCTCCAAACATGGCGAGTTGACATGATGCCAAAGAGCTTGATTTTGGTCTCATCTGACCACAACACTTTCACCCAGTTCTCCTCTGAATCATTCAGATGTTCATTGGCAAACTTCAGACGGGCCTGTATATGTGCTTTCTTGAGCAGGGGGACCTTGCGGGCGCTGCAGGATTTCAGTCCTTCACGGCGTAGTGTGTTACCAATTGTTTTCTTGGTGACTATGGTCCCAGCTGCCTTGAGATCATTGACAAGATCCTCCCGTGTAGTTCTGGGCTGATTCCTCACCGTTCTCATGATCATTGCAACTCCACAAGGTGAGATCTTGCATGGAGCCCCAGGGAGGGAGATTGACAGTTATTTTGTGTTTCTTCCAACTGTTGTCACCTTCTCACCAAGCTGCTTGGCGATGGTCTTGTAGCCCATTCCAGCCTTGTGTAGGTCTACAATCTTGTCCCTGACATCCTTGGAGAGCTCTTTGGTCTAGGCCATGGTGGAGAGTTTGGAATCTGATTGATTGATTGCTTCTGTGGACAGGTGTCTTTTATACAGGTAACAAACTGAGATTAGGAGCACTCCCTTTAAGAGTGTGCTTCTAATCTCAGCTCGTTACCTGTATAAAAGACACCTGGGAGCCAGAAATCTTTCTGATTGAGAGGGGGTCAAATACTTATTTCCCTCATTAAAATGCAAATCAATTTATAACATTTTTGACATGCGTTTTTCTGGATTTTTGTTGTTGTTATTCTGTCTCTCACTGTTCAAATAAACCTACCATTAAAATTATAGACTGATCATGTCTTTGTCAGTGGGCAAACGTACAAAATCAGCAGGGGATCAAATAGTTTTTTCCCTCATTGTATATATATATATACAGTGGGGAGAACAAGTATTTGATACACTGCCGATTTTGCAGGTTTTCCTACTTACAAAGCATGTAGAGGTCTGTAATTTTTATCATAGGTACACTTCAACTGTGAGAGACGGAATCTAAAACAAAAATCCAGAAAATCACATTGTATGATTTTTAAGTAATTAATTTGCATTTTATTGCATGACATAAGTATTTGATCACCTACCAACCAGTAAGAATTCCGGCTCTCACAGACCTGTTAGTTTTTCTTTAAGAAGCCCTCCTGTTCTCCACTCATTACCTGTATTAACTGCACCTGTTTGAACTGGTTACCTGTATAAAAGACACCTGTCCACACACTCAATCAAACAGACTCCAACCTCTCCACAATGGCCAAGACCAGAGAGCTGTGTAAGGACATCAGGGATAAAATTGTAGACATGCACAAGGCTGGGATGGGCTACATGACAATAGGCAAGCAGCTTGGTGAGAAGGCAACAACTGTTGGCGCAATTATTAGAAAATGGAAGAAGTTCAAGATGATGGTCAATCACCCTCGGTCTGGGGCTCCATGCAAGATCTCACCTCGTGGGGCATCAATGATCATGAGGAAGGTGAGGGATCAGCCCAGAACTACACGGCAGGACCTGGTCAATGACCTGAAGAGAGCTGGGACCACAGTCTCAAAGAAAACCATTAGTAAAACACTACGCCGTCATGGATTAAAATCCTGCAGCGCACGCAAGGTCCCCCTGTTCAAGCCAGCGCATGTCCAGGCCCGTCTGAAGTCTGCCAATGACCATCTGGATGATCCAGAGGAGGAATGGGAGAAGATCATGTGGTCTGATGAGACAAAAATAGAGCTTTTTGGTCTAAACTCCACTCGCCGTGTTTGGAGGAATAAGAAGGATGAGTACAACCCCAAGAACACCATCCTGACCGTGAAGCATGGAGGTGGAAACATCATTCTTTGGGGATGCTTTTCTGAAAAGGGGACAGGACGACTGCACCGTATTGAGGGGAGGATGGATGGGGCCATGTATCGCGAGATCTTGGCCAACAACCTCCTTCCCTCAGTAAGAGCATTGAAGATGGGTCGTGTCTGGGTCTTCCAGCATGACAACGACCCGAAACACACAGCCAGGGCAACTAAGGAGTGGCTCCGTAAGAAGCATCTCAAGGTCCTGGAGTGGCCTAGCCAGTCTCCAGACCTGAACCCAATAGAACATCTTTGGAGGGAGCTGAAAGTCCGTATTGCCCAGCGACAGCCCCGAAACCTGAAGGATCTGGAGAAGGTCTGTATGGAGGAGTGGGCCAAAATCCCTGCTGCAGTGTGTGCAAACCTGGTCAAGACCTACAGGAAACGTATGATCTCTGTAATTATTATTAAGTACTGCTTTTCTGATGTATCAAATACTTATGTCATGCAATAAAATGCAAATTAATTACATAAAAATCATACAATGTGATTTTCTGGATTTTTGTTTTAGATTCCGTCTCTCACAGTTGAAGTGTACATATGATAAAAATTACAGACCTCTACATGCTTTGTAAGTAGGAAAACCTGCAAAATTGGCAGTCTATCAAATACTTGTTCTCCCCACTGTATATATATTTGCGTGAAAAAAAAGCATATATATACATTGGAAGTGATGCAGACAATTACATTGATGGAAGTTACAATCTATCTGAAATATTAAAGATGATCTACCCCCTAAAAAAAAAAACGAGACAGCCTACAGGAAGGAGGTGAGGGCTCTGGGAGAGTGGTGCCATGAAAATAACCTCTCCCTCAATTTCAACAAAATGAAGGAGCTGATTGTGGACTTCAGGAGACAGCATCTACCATCTACATCGACGGGGCCGCAGTGGAAAATGTGAAAAGCTTCAAGTTCCTCAACGTACACATCACTGACAATCTGAAATGGTCCACCCACACAGACAGTGTGGTGAAGAAGGCGCAACAGCACCTCTTCAACCTCAGGAGGCTGAAGAAATTCGGCTCTCCAGAGGATGGTGCGGTCTACCCAACGCATCACCGGGGGCACACTGCCTGCCCTCCAGGACACCTACAGCACCCGATGTCACAGGAAGGCCAAAAAGATCATCAAGGACATCAACCACCCGAGCCACGGCCTGTTCACCACGCTATCATCCAGAAGGCGAGGTCAGTACAGGTGCATCAAAGCTGGGATTGAGAGACTAAAAAACTGCTTCTATCTCAAGGCCATCAGACTGTTAAATATTCATTACTAGCCGGCCTCCACCCAGTACCCTGCCCTGAACTTAGTCACTGTCACTACTCGGCTACCACCCGGTTAATCAACCCTGCACCTTAGAGACTGCTACCCTATGTACATAGACATGGAATCACTGGTTACATTAATAATGGAACACTGGTCATTTACAGTGAGGGAAAAAAGTATTTGATCCCCTGCTGATTTTGTACGTTTGCCCACTGACAAAGAAATGATCAGTCTATAATTTTAATGGTAGGTTTATTTGAACAGTGAGAGACAGAATAACAACAACAAAATCCAGAAAAACGCATGTCAAAAATGTTATAAATTGATTTGTATTTTAATGAGGGAAATAAGTATTTGACCCCCTCTCAATCAGAAAGATTTCTGGCTCCCAGGTGGGAGTGCTCCTAATCTCAGCTTGTTACCTGTATAAAAGACACCTGTCTACAGAAGCAATCAATCAATCAGATTCCAAACTCTCCACCATGGCCAAGACCAAAGAGCTCTCCAAGGATGTCAGGGACAAGATTGTAGACCTACACAAGGCTGGAATGGGCTACAAGACCATTGCCAAGCAGCTTGGTGAGAAGGTGACAACAGTTGGTGCGATTATTCGCAAATGGAAGAAACACAAAATAACTGTCAATCTCCCTCGGCCTGGGGCTCCATGCAAGATCTCACCTCGTGGAGTTGCATTGATCATGAGAACGGTGAGGAATCAGCCCAGAACTACACGGGAGGATCTTGTCAATGATCTCAAGGCAGCTGGGACCATAGTCACCAAGAAAACAATTGGTAACACACTACGCCGTGAAGGACTGAAATCTTGCAGCGCCCGCAAGGTCCCCCTGCTCAAGATCCCCCATGCCCGTCTGAAGTTTGCCAATGAACATCTGAATGATTCAGAGGAGAACTGGGTGAAAGTGTTGTGGTCAGATGAGACCAAAATCGAGCTATATGGCATCAACTCAACTCGCCGTGTTTGGAGGAGGAGGAATATTGCCTATGACCCCAAGAACACCATCCCCACCGTCAAACATGGAGGTGGAAACATTATGCTTTGGGGGTGATTTTCTGCTAAGGGGACAGGACAACTTCACTGCATCAAAGGGATGACGGATGGGGACATGCACCATCAAATCTTGGGTGAGAACCTCCTTCCCTCAGCCAGGGCATTGAAAATGGGTCGTGGATGGGTATTCCAGCATGTCAATGACCCAAAACACACGGCCAAGGCAACAAAGGAGTGGCTCAAGAAGAAGCACATTAAGGTCCTGGAGTGGCCTAGCCAGTCTCCAGACCTTAATCCCATAGAAAATCTGTGGAGGGAGCTGAAGGTTCGAGTTGCCAAACATCAGCCTCGAAACCTTAATGACTTGGAGAAGATCTGCAAAGAGGAGTGGAATAAAATCCCTCCTGAGATGTGTGCAAACCTGGTGGCCAACTACAACAAACGTCTGACCTCAGTACTTGGTGGCAAAACCCATGTTGGCAATCACAAAGTCATGTTTTGCAAATACTTATTTCCCTCATTAAAATGCAAATCAATTAATATATATATATTTTTATCTCATTTATTTCATTTTTGTCAAATGCGTTTTTCTGGATTTTTTAAATTGTTATTCTGTCTCTCACTGTTCAAATAAACCTACCATTAAAATTATAGACTGATCATTTCTTTGTGAGTGGGCAAACGTACAAAATCAGCAGGGGATCAAATACTTTTTTCCCTCACTGTAATAATGTTTACATACTGTTTAACTCATTTAATATGTATATACTGTATTCTAGTCAATGCCATCCTATTAAACTATTGCTGTATATATACTATTCTATCCTACGTATCCTACAGATACACAAAATATTCTATCCACATACTGTCCATAATGTCGATACATCCCATCACAAATATGTATTTATACCCCGGACTCCGACATTGCTCGTCCTAATATTTATATATTTCCTAATTCCATTATTTTACTATTAGATCTGTGTGTATTGTTGTGAATTGTTAGATATTACTGCACTGCTGGAACTAGGAACACAAACATTTCGCTACAACCCGCAATAACATCTGCTGAATATATGTATCAAATCAAACCAAATGTTATTTGTCACATGCGCCGAATACAGGTGTAGACCTTACCGTGAAATGCTTACTTACAAGCCCCTAACCAACAATGCAGTTCAAGAAATGGATTTAAGAAAATATTTACTAAATAAACTAATGTAAAGAATAAAATAAAAAGTAACACAATAAAATAACAATAGCGAGGCTATATAGAGGGGGTACCTGTACCGAGTCAATGTGCGGGGGTACAGGTTATTCGAGGTAATTTGTACATGTAGGTAGAGGTAAAGTGACTATGCATAGATAATAAACAGCGAGTAGCAGCAGTGTAAAAACAAAGTGTGTGTGTGTGGGGGGGGCGGGGGGGGGGCGTCAATGTAACTAGTCCAGGTGGCCATTTGATTAATTGTTCAGCAGTCTTATGGCTTTGGGGTAGAAGCTGTTAAGGAGCCTTTTGGACCTAGACTTGGCGCTCCGGTACCGCTTGCTGTGCGGTAGCAGAGAGAACAGTCTATGACTTGGGTGACCAAAGTCTGACACTTTTTTGGGCCTTCCTCTGACACCGCCTAGTATATAGGTCCTGGATGGCAGGAAGCTTGGCCCCAGTGATGTACTGGGCCGTACGCACTACCCTCTGTAGCGCCTTACGGTCGGATGCCGAGCAGTTGCCATACCAGGCGGTGATGCAACTGGTCAGGATGCTCTCGATGGTGCAGCTGTAGAACTTTTTGAGGATCTGGGGACCCATGCCAAATCTTTTCAGTCTCCTGAGGGGGAAAAGGTGTTGTCGTGCCCTCTTCATGACTGTCTTGGTGTGTTCGGACCATGATAGTTCGTTGGTGATGTGGACACCAAGGAACTTGAAACTCTCGACACGCTCCACTACAGCCCCGTCAATGTTAATGGGGGCCTGTTCGGCCTGCCTTTTCCTGTAGTCCACAATCAGCTCCTTTGTCTTGCTCACATTGAGGGAGAGGTTGTTGTCCTGGCACCACACTGCCGGGTCTCTGACCTCCTCCTTATAGGCTGCCTCATCATCGTCGGTGATCAGGCCTACCACTGTTGTGTCGTCAGCAAACTTAATGATGGTGTTGGAGTCGTGCTTGGCCACACAGTCGCGGGTGAACAGGGAGTACAGGAGGGGACTAAGCACGCACCCCTGAGTGGCCCCAGTGTTGCGGATCAGTGTGGCAGATGTGTTGTTGCCTACCCTTACCACCTGGGGGCGGCCTGTCAGGAAGTCCAGGATCCAGTTGCAGAGGGAGGAGTTTAGTCCCAGGGTCCTTAGCTTAGTGATGAGCTTTGTGGGCACTATGGTGTTGAACGCTGAGCTGTAGTCAATGAACAGCTTTGTATTGGTGTATGCGACCAATACAATTAGATTTTATTTGATTTCAGGTAGAGGAGAGGAGGGGTTGAATCTCTCTCTCTCTCGCTCGCTCTCTCTCTCTCTCTCTCTCTCTCTCTCATGTCCTTTGTACAAACAGTGCAAAACAGAGACCAAGATCAAGCAATGACCCATAATGTTGCTGAAACATTTTCACCTCAATTTGATGAGACCTGTTATTTTTTTAGATCACATTTGGATAATTCTCTCCAAATCTCTCTCTGTGTTGTGTCAAAGCAGGACACGTCGTCAAATTGACAAATTAGTTTCAAACAAGGCAATCCAATGCACTAAACCCACACAGACACTCACACACATACAGTAAGTTCTTCGTATAGTTCATTCTGACAAAATGACCACAGCATCTGAAATGACCACAGCATCTGAGTGTGTGTGTGTGTGTGTGTGTGTGTGTGTGTGTGTGTGTGTGTGTGTGTGTGTGTGTGTGTGTGTGTGTGTGTGTGTGTGTGTGTGTGCGTGCGTGCGTGTCAGAAAGCAGTGTGGCTAAAGTTGTTTGGGCCTGATCAATGGAAAGGCTGACTGTTGGAAAGGCTGACCCAAGGCATGCCTCAGTACCTTAGTACCCACCACAGACAGTACCACAGACAGACACACACACTCCAGAACACACACACACACACACACACACACACACACACACACACACACACACTCCAGAACACACTAGAACCATGGCCAGAGAACAGAAACCAAACTACACACCCTCTCTCTCTCTGTCTCTCTCACCGTGCTTCACCATAATCAGGCGAAGGCACTGGACCCCAACCACACTCTGCTAAAACACAGATGGTTTCTCCAAAACACACCATAACACACACACACACACACACACACACACAACCAATACAATCATACACACATTCCCTGTAACACACTATCACTGTAAATAGTAATTTCCTAACTCATTAAAGCGATTGAGTAGTGGTTACTCAAACATCTCCAACTGCTTGTAGAACTCAAATCATATACACTACGTATACAAATGTATGTGGACAGCCCTTAAAATGAGTGGATTTGGCTATTTCAGCCACAGACGTTGCTGACAGGTGTATAAAACCGAGCACACAGCCATGCAATCTCCATAGACAAACATTGCCAGTAGAATGGCCTTACTGAAGAGCTCAGTGACTTTTAACACTGGCAGCGTCATAGGATGCCACCTTACCAACAAGTCAGTTTATCAAATTTCTGACCTGCTTGAGCTTCCCCGGTCAACTGTAAGTGCTGTTATTGTGAAGTGAAAACCTCTAGGAGCAACAACAGCTCAGCCACGAAGTGCTAGGTCACACAAGCTCACAGAATGGGACCGGCGAGTGCTGAAGCGCGTAGCACTCACTACCGAGTTCCAAACTGCCTCTGGAAGCAACGTCAGCACAAGAAATGTTCGTCAGTAGCTTCATGAAATAGGTTTCCATGGCTGAGCAGCCACACACAAGCCTAAGATCACCATGAGCAATGCCAAGCTTCACCTGGAGTGGTGTAAAGCTCGCCACCATTGGACTCTGGAGCAGTGGAAACACGTTCTCTGGAGTGATGAATCACACTTTACCATCTGGCAGTCCGACGGAATAATCTGGGTTTGGCAGATGCCAGGAGAACGCTACCTGCCCCTATGCATAGTGCCAATTGTAAAGTTTGGTGGAGGATAAATAATGGTCTGGGGCTATTTTTCATGGTTCGGGATAGATCTTAACGCTACAGTATACAATTACATTCTAGATGATTCTGTGCTTCCAACTTTGTGGCAGCAGTTTGGGGAAGGCCCTTTCCTGTTTCAGCATAACAATGCCCCCGTGCACAAAGCGAGGTCCAAACAGAAATGGTTTGTCAAGATCGGTGTGGAAGAACTTGACTGGCCTTCACAGAGCCCTGATCTCAACCCCATCTATCACTTTTGGGATGAATTGGAACGCCGACTGCGAGCCAGGCTTAATCGCCCAACATCAGTGCCCGACCTCACTAATGCTCTTTTGGCTGAATGGAAACAAGTCCCCGCAGCAATGTTCCAACATCTAGTGGAAAGCCTTCCCAGAAGAATGGAGGCTGTTATAGCAGCAAAGGGGGGACCAACTCCATATTAATGCCCAGGATTTTGGAATGAGATGTTCGACAAGCAGGTGTCCACATAAGAGGTACTAACTCAGATGTCAACAAGATGTTCTTACCACTTAATGTTATAGAGTACTGTCAACAAATATTAGGTTATTGAGTAAAGACAACTTTATTAATCTGTGCTCTGCTAATCTAAAGTTATTGATTAATTTGAAGTCAATCTAACATTTATTAAATTAGTTGTTCTTACTTGACACTTTTATTATTATTCTTACATATTATTATTATTATTATTATTATTATTATTATTATGTTTTATATATTTAATAAACAGATTTCTTTCTTAAAAACTATTGATTTATCTGTGCTGTGCTAATATAGAATTATTACGTTTTTGCAAGTTATGAATACCTAATAATGCCACGTGGCTCTGTTTAGACTTTATGATACTTTTACACAATGTTGTATGCATGTTTAAAGAAAGAACATTATTTTTCTAAAGTAGTATTAAGCAATTTGTTGTGCTATGAGGTGTAATTGATCATGATGAAAGGATATCAAAACCGTGGGACAAATTTATGTTCAATGATTAGACAAGCCATTCCAACCATCAAGAATGTCCTGAAAAACATGAAACACACAGAGAATCTCACTGCCAATAGACTGCAGTGTGGGAGGCCATTCCTTCTCTTGGTAGAACAAAAGTGGGGGAGCCAACAAAATAAATGGAAAAAATACGGCATTTTCTCCATACAGTGGATTGCGAAAGTATTCACCCCCCTTGGCATTTTTCATATTTTGTTGCCTTACAACCTGGAATTAAATTGATTTTTTGGGGGTTTGTATCATTTGATTTACACAACATGCCTACCACTTTGAAGATACAAAATATTATTTATTGTGAAACAAACAAGAAATAATACAAAAAAACAGAACACTTGAGCGTGCATAACTATTCAACTATTCAACACTTTGTAGAGCCACCTTTTACAGCAATTACATCTGCAAGTCTATTGGGGTATGTCTCTATAAGCTTGGCACATCCAGCAACTGGGATTTTTACCCATTCTTCAAGGCAAAACTGCTCCAGCTCCTTAAAGTTGGATGGGTTCCGCTGGTGTACAGCAATCTTTAAGTCATACCACAGATTCTCAATTGGATTGAGGTCTGGGCTTTACATTTACATTTACATCATTTAGCAGACGCTCTTATCCAGAGCGACTTGCAAATTGGTGCATTCAACTTATGATAGCAAGTGGGACAACCACTTGACTTTGACTAAGCCATTCCAAGACATTTAAATGTTTCCCCTTAAACCACTCAAGTGTTGCTTTAGAAGTATGCTTAGTGTCATTGTCCTGCTGGAAGGTGAACCTCCGTCCCAGTCTCAAATCTCTGGAAGACTGAAACAGGTTTCCCTCAAGAATTTCCCTGTATTTAGCGCCATCCATCATTCCTTCAATTCTGATCAGTTTCCCAGTCCCTGCCGATGAAAAACATCCCCACAGCATGATGCTGCCACCACCATGCTTCACTGTGGGGATGTTGTTCTCGGGGTGATGAGAGGTGTTGGGTTTGCGCTAGACATAGTGTTTTCCTTGATGGCCAAAATGCTCAATTTTAGTCTCATCTGACCAGAGAACCTTTTTCCACTTTTCCGTTATTTATTTTTTTGAATTTTTTGAAACAAGTTATTTTTTTCATTTCACTTCACCAAATTGGACTATTTTGTGTATGTCCATCACATGAAATCCAAATAAAAATCCATTTAAATTACAGGTTGTAATGCAACAAAATAGGAAAAAAACCAAGGGGGATGAATACTTTTGTAAGGCACTGTACATCCAGGGATGAGTCAGTCACATATGCAATGTAGGCTATGGGATTGTAGCTACAGTGGGGGAAAAAAGTATTTAGTCAGCCACCAATTGTGCAAGTTCTCCCACTTAAAAAGATGAGAGAGGACTGTAATTTTCATCATAGGTACACGTCAACTATGACAGACAAATTGAGAGAGAAAAATTCCAGAAAATCACATTGTAGGATTTTTAATGAATTTATTTGCAAATTATGGTGGAAAATAAGTATTTGGTCACCTACAAACAAGCAAGATTTCTGGCTCTCACAGACCTGTAACTTCTTCTTTAAGAGGCTCCTCTGTCCTCCACTCGTTACCTGTATTAATGGCACCTGTTTGAACTTGTTATCAGTATAAAAGACACCTGTCCACAACCTCAAACAGTCACACTCCAAACTCCACTATGGCCAAGACCAAAGAGCTGTCAAAGGACACCAGAAAAAAGTATTTATTCAGCCACCAATTGTGCAAGTTCTCCCACTTAAAAAGATGAGAGAGGCCTGTAATTTTCATCATAGGTACACGTCAACTATGACAGACAAAATGAGAAAAAAAAATCCAGAAAATCACATTGTAAGATTTTTAATGGATTTATTTGCAAATTATGGTGGAAAATAAGTATTTGGTCAATAACAAAAGTTTCTCAATACTTTGTTATATACCCTTTGTTGGCAATGACACAGGTCAAACGTTTTCTGTAAGTCTTCACAAGGTTTTCACACACTGTTGCTGGTATTTTGGCCCATTCCTCCATGCAGATCTCCTCTAGAGCAGTGATGTTTTGGGGCTGTTGCTGGGCAACACGGACTTTCAACTCCCTCCAAAGATTTTCTATGGGGTTGAGATCTGGAGACTGGCTAGGCCACTCCAGGACCTTGAAATGCTTCTTACGAAGCCACTCCTTCGTTGCCCGGGCGGTGTGTTTGGGATCATTGTCATGCTGAAAGACCCAGCCACGTTTCATCTTCATTGCCCTTGCTGATGGAAGTAGGTTTTCACTCAAAATCTCACAATACATGGCCCCATTCATTCTTTCCTTTACACGGATCAGTCGTCCTGGTCCCGTTGCAGAAAAACAGCCCCAAAGCATGACGTTTCCACCCCCATGCTTCACAGTAGGTATGGTGTTCTTTGGATGCAACTCAGCATTCTTTGTCCTCCAAACACGACGAGTTGAGTTTTTACCAAAAAGTTATATTTTGGTTTCATCTGACCATATGACATTCTCCCAATCCTCTTCTGGATCATCCAAATGCACTCTAGCAAACTTCAGACGGGCCTGGACATGTACTGGCTTAAGCAGGGGGACACGTCTGGCACTGCAGGATTTGAGTCCCTGGCGGCGTAGTGTGTTACTGATGGTAGGCTTTGTTACTTTGGTCCCAGCTCTCTGCAGGTCATTCACTAGGTCCCCCCGTGTGGTTCTGGGATTTTTGCTCACCGTTCTTGTGATCATTTTGACCCCACGGGGTGAGATCTTGCGTGGAGCCCCAGATCGAGGGAGATTATCAGTGGTCTTGTATGTCTTCCATTTCCTAATAATTGCTCCCACAGTTGATTTCTTCAAACCAAGCTGCTTACCTATTGCAGATTCAGTCTTCCCAGCCTGGTGCAGGTCTACAATTTTGTTTCTGGTGTCCTTTGACAGCTCTTTGGTCTTGGCCATAGTGGAGTTTGGAGTGTGACTGTTTGAGGTTGTGGACAGGTGTCTTTTATACTGATAACAAGTTCAAACAGGTGCCATTAATACAGGTAACGAGTTGAGGACAGAGGAGCCTCTTAAAGAAGAAGTTACAGGTCTGTGAGAGCCAGAAATCTTGCTTGTTTGTTTGTAGGTGACCAAATACTTATTTTCCACCATAATTTGCAAATAAATTCATTAAAAATCCTACAATGTAAATTTCTGAAAAAAATATTCTCCATTTGTCTGTCATAGTTGACGTGTACCTATGATGGAAATTACAGGCCTCACTCATCTTTTTAAGTGGGAGAACTTGCACAATTGGTGGCTGACTAAATACTTTTTTCCCCCACTGTAGCTATGTTGTGCTAGCTAGTGAATATGCTAATGTTAGCTAGCTAGCTAAACATTTGGCTATGGGCTGGCACTGACATTATTGGATTATGGAGATTGAATTAAATTGTTTGTTCTTTAACTTGCTAGGTAGTTATATAGCTGTGGCCATTTGGCTAGTATCGACAAGGGCTTTCTACAAAATAGCAACATTAGTGCAGATAGCATAGAATCTAGACCGTAAGCAATATGTACGGATATTGCCAAACAACGCTACTGCCACCTTCTGCCTAGGAGTATTTTAAAAGGCTGATTGGCTTACGACTTCCCAGGTCTTAGCTGTGTGAAAACAAAAGAGATTGACTGCCAACATTCTGTTCAGAGCTGCTAGGCAGGCAAACATCTGACAATCCTACCGGTGTGTCTGAGCTTTAATGCTTACAGCGCTACCTCCAGTTACTGCTAGATGAATGAGCACTGTGCTCAACAATGCCTGCTAAAGTGGGTTAAAATTACAAATCGTCAAATACATTAAACAATGTTAAACATGAAGACACGCCCACTGAAAATGTTGTCACTTTATTACTTAAGTATGAATAGTAGGCAATGGATTTCCACCCAAGAGTTAGCAGAACTAGAATAATTACTTTTTAAACCAAACAGTTTCAGGCAGTCTGAGCACTCTCTAAGGAGTAGTTAGAGACCTTTCTTCAGTCTGGAGGGGGAGAGAGGCAGAGAGAGAGAGAGACGGAGAGGTAGAGAGGGAGAATGAAATATCAAGGGGGAAAGAGGGAGAGAGAAAGACGGAGGGGGAGAGAGGGAGAGAGAGAGAGAGACAGAGGGAGAGACATCATGGACTTCTCTTCCATTCTCCCCCTACCCCCTTCCTCCATGCCCTCCTCTCTCCATCCTCCATGGCCAGTATGGTTTGTATCAGTCCCAGCTGTCCCAGCCGTCCCCCTAGGCCCTTCAGTGTTGTATTGTTGTGGGATGACAGCACCACCACCCCAGCCGCAGCACTTCTCAGAACTCTAACTAGACCAGTCCTCTATGACATCAGAATTCCAGAGCTCCTCCCCTGGCATCTGTCTGCCACCTGTTAGCATGGTTCCCTGTTTTGTCATGACACCATCACGTGAACAGTGCAATAGAATGGTCTGATGATGAACTCGTGGAAAGTTTTATTCTATTCAGTTGGGACAGGGTTTCTACATGCACACACACATACGCACAGTTTGTGTGTTGTTGTGTTCCGTAGAGTGTATTAATCATGTGGAGAAAGAGTTTGACACATCCAGCACATCCTGAACTACTTGTGGGTAGATATGTGTCTCCACATATGTGATTGTGCACGCGTGCAACAGTATTGCTATTGTCCCTCTCCTCACCCCACCTGGGCTTGAACCAGGGAGCCTCTGCGCACATCGACAACAGTCACCATCGAAGCATCGTTACCCATTGCTCCACAAAAGCCCTTGCAGGGCAAGGGAAACAACTACTTCAAGGTCTCCGAGTGAGTGACGTCACCGATTGAAACGCTGCTAGTGCACACCACTAACTAGCTAGCCATTTCACACCAGTTACACGCGCGCACGCACACATACACACACACACACACGCGTAAATGCACATGCACACACACACACAGCACAAGCACATACACACACACACATACAGACACACACATACATACACACTTACACACACACACACACACACACACACACACACACACACACACACACACATACAGTACACACAAACGTATCTGCAGATAACATCTCTCTCTAGTCTAGTCTAAGTGCCTCAGACCCCAGGGGCTAAGCTTTGGCTTAATTGAGGATGGCTCATTCTTTGTTGACTCTGGTTAAGTAGGGCCCCTAACACATCTCATCACCTCTCCTTGCCTAAGGACACACTGACTCAGCGCTGTAGTACAACAGTGTGTCAAGTGTACTTAACTGTCTCGGTTAATGAACAATACAGACAGTCAGTCTGAAAACAAATGGACAATCCAACTGAAGGACAAAACAGGGGGTTGCCGTTTTATCGCGTCTGGCCAGACGAGCTAAATCACTTCTATGCTCGCTTCGAGGCAAGCAACACTGAACCATGCATGAGAGCACCAGCTGTTCCGGATGACTATGTGATCACCCTCTCCGTAGCCGATGTGAGTAAGACTTTTAAGCAGGTCAACATTCACAAGGCCGCAGGGCCAGACGGATTACCAGGACGTGTACTCCGAGCATGTGCTGACCAACTGGCAAGTGTCTTCACTGACATTTTCAACATGTCCCTGACTGAGTCTGTAATACCAACATGTTTCAAGCAGACCACCATAGTCCCCGTGCCCAAGGACTCTAAGATAACCTGCCTAAATGACTACCGACCCGTAGCACTGACGTCTGTAGCCATGAAGTGCTTTGAAAGGCTGGTCATGGCTCACATCAACAGCATTATCCCAGAAACCCTAGACCCACTCCAATTTGCATACCGCCCCAACAGATCCACAGATGATGCAATCTCTATTGCACTCCACACTGCCCTTTCCCACCTGGACAAGAGGAACACCTACGTGAGAGTGCTATTCATTGACTACAGCTCAGCATTCAACACCATAGTGCCCTCAAAGCTCATCACTAAGCTGGGGATCATGGGACTAAACACCTCCCTCTGCAACTGGATCCTGGACTTCCTGACGGGCCGCCCCCAGGTGGTAAGGGTAGGTAACAACACATCTGCCACACTGATCCTCAACACGGGGGCCCCTCAGGGGTGCGTGCTCAGTCCCCTCCTGTACTCCCTGTTCACCCATTACTGCATGGCCAGGCACGACTCCAACACCATCATTAAGTTTGCCGACGACACAACAGTGGTAGGCCTGATCACCGACAACGATGAGACAGCCTATAGGGAGGAGGTCAGAGACCTGGCCGTGTGGTGCCAGGACAACAACCTCTCCCTCAACGTGACCAAGACAAAGGAGATGATTGTGGACTACAGGAAAAAAAAGAGGACTGAGCATGCCCCCATTCTCATCGACGGGGCTGTAGTGGAACAGGTTGAGAGCTTCAAGTTCCTTGGTGTCCACATCACCAACGAACTATCATGGTCCAAACACACCAAGACAGTCGTGAAGAGGGCACGACAAAGCCTATTCCCCCTCTGGAGACTGAAAAGATTTGGCATGGGTCCTCAGATCCTCAAAAAATTATACAGCTGCACCATCGAGAGCATCCTGACTGGTTGCATCACCGCCTGGTATGGCAACTGCTTGGCCTCCGACCGCAAGGCACTACAGAGGGTAGTGCGTACGGCCCAGTACATCACTGGGGCCAAGCTTCCTGCCATCCAGGACCTCTATACCAGGCGGTGTCAGAGGAAGGCCCTCAAAATTGTCAAAGACTCCAGCCACCCTAGTCATAGACTGTTCTCTCTGCTACCGCACGGCAAGCGGTACCCGGAGTGCCAAGTCTAGGTCCAAAAGACTTCTCAACAGCTTCTACCCCCAAGCCATAAGACTCCTGAACAGCTAATCATGGCTACCCGGACTATTTGCACTGCCCCCCCACCCCATCCTTTTACACTGCTGCTACTCTGTTAATTATTTATGCATAGTCACTTTAACTCTACCCACATGTACATATTACTTCAACTACCTCAACTAGCCGGTGCCCCCGCACATTGACTCTGCACCGGTACCCCCCTGTATATATAGCCTCCCTACTGTTATTTTATTTTACTTCTGCTCAACACTTTTTTTGTTGTTCTTTTATTTTATGTTGTATTCGGCGCATGTGGCCAATACAATTTGATTTGATTTGATTTGATCAACCGCCATTTTCTGTTGACTTCCCGCCGATTCTACATGTTGAATCTGGAAATGAAAATTCTCTGCCCCATGGCAAAATGTGTAGAATTGCAGGAAATTTGCTTTAAAATGGCAAAGAAAATTCTCAGCCTCATGACAAAATGTGTAGAATAGCATGAGATTAGCTATAAAACAGCACGTTTTTCACTCTGCCTCATGGCAAAATGTGTAGAAATGCACGAAGTTAGCTGTTTTATAATAAATTAACATATTATTCGGTCTGTAAACTGACGTCTAAAACACAGACTTTTACAACCGGTATACAACAACACATTGTAATCAGTTTTGCCTGACTATTCTGACTGCTAAATTGGGAGTAAAAGAGTAGTCATTATTAGGACTGGGAGTTTTACCTGACCACATGACCTGACCAGGAGAAACTCCAACCCAACCTGCAGATGAAAACCAGCTCAGGGCACCTTTTAGCAGGCAAGAGAAAATGTCCTGTCTGCACGTTTTATCTACTGTAACTAGTATGCGATCAAAGTACAACACAGCCGATTCCTTAAATGAAGCAAAACACATTCAACAGAATCATCTCTCAGTGTTTTGAATAACGCAAGCAATATCTCTCTCTTTTATTCACAACTCGAAGCCACTCAAAGAAATCAATTAAAAACTTAACAGAGACCAAACTAATCTTTCATAATTGCAGCTTCTCTCCTCGGATGGTTCAGAGTGCAAAGGTGAACCAAAGCTGTTTGTTAGAAGACAGTGTTTGCTCACAGCGCTGTTGGCTTGGGTACCATCTAACCAATTAGAGCACTAATACATGGAATAATTTAATTTGAGCTGAATGCTTGTATGCCGACGCTTGTTGAATTAGATGTGATCCTAGTTCAGTCAGTTAGTGGAGCTGGGCTGGAGAAGTAGGACAGTAGAACCAGGGTCAGTGAGGATCATTTGTACTTCAGACAGTGAATGGCTTGGGATCTGTCCCAAATGGCACCCTATTTCACTATATGATGCACTACTTTTGACCAGAGCCATATGGGCCCTCGTCAAAAGTAGTGCACTATAAAGGAAATAGGGTGCCTTTTGGGACGGAATCCCATGGAAGTACAAATGATCCTCACTAACACTATCAGTACAGGGAGGGAGAGAGGAATGGGAGAGAGGGAGGAAGAGAGGGGTGGGGAGAGAGAGAGAAAGAGGGGGAGACGAATGGGAGAGAGGGAGGAAGAGAGGGGTGGGGAGAGGGATAGAAAGAGAGAGGCTCCCATGGAAGTACAAATGAGAGAGAGAGAAAAGGAAGAGTGGGAGGGAGAGAAGGTGGAAGGGGAAGTGGAGAATAGGATAATGGAGAGACAGAAATAATTATGTGGAAGAAATATAGACATTTTGAAGGATGTGAAGAGGGATACACAGAGAGATAGAGAGACAAGTGAGGGGGAAGAGGGGGAAGAAACAGGAGGAAGAGATGGGCTTATTCATAATGTACATTATTATGCAGATCATGTTCAGTATGTGCCCTTGGCCACCTTGCTGTGACGTTGGCATTTAGGTGGCAGACTGGGCAGAAGGAGGGAGAGAGGGAGAGAGAGAGAGAGAGCGAGCAGACCCCCTAACACCCCCTCACCACCTGCTCTGCTATGCAATCCTTAAGCGCTTAAAAGGGCAAACTAGGATTCGAAAAACATAAAAGAGGTCACCTTGCCGCTTGTTTTGGTAAACAGCGGAGGGATGTGGCTGGTGTAAAACAAGATTATATTTTTAGTTCTGATGGGGTTCTGATGGGGTTCTGATACTTCCGTCTCGCTTCCGCATTGTCTCCGTGCTGCTGTGCTGTTTGTTGCTACTTGGCTACCTGCCAAACTATTCACGTTTTACTTTTAATAAACGTTTAATCAATCTCTGTGTTCAACAAATTTACCAACTTTTTAGTTTTGTCCTCACTCATCTTTTTTCGTTAAACTTTTTCACCCCGGACGTTTTATCCCGAGACAGAAGAGTCATTTTCCTGTGCGTTTTTGCTGCCAATTTTACTTTATTTTCCTTTTTTCCATCGCAACTTTTTTCCCTCATTCAACTTTTTCACTCCGGACGCTTTATCTGGACATGGTTCGTCAACATCTTCAACAGCCGAAGCTAAGTAGTAACATTAACATGATGTCTTCTAATTGCAGTCGCTGTACTCATAATATACAGGAGAACGATCGCCTTACGGCGAGAATAGCTGTGCTACAAGCCCAGCTTCAGACGCAATCGTTAGGCAAGGGTAATTTCAGTGTAGGAAAGGAAGAAACAGCGTCTGTGCCACCAGTAAGTACAGATAGTAACGTTAGTATAAATCCCCCCGCACAGTCCCCGCAGCCGGACAACTTTCTCATGGCTTCTGGAGGGAAATACCGTTGGAATGCTCAACCGGTGTCGCTCATTCAGCCGACAGAAACTTTCAACCGGTTTTCCCCATTATGTAGCGAGTCGGAGTCTGAGTCTGAGTCTTCTCTTGTCTCTACTCCTCCCGTTACGGGGTCTGAGACGCCGAAGGCTCCCACCATTAGCTCTGACAAATTGAAAACCCTAGTCATTGGCGACTCCATTACCCGCAGTATTAGACTTAAAACGAATCACCCAGCGATCATACACTGTTTACCAGGGGGCAGGGCTACCGACGTTAAGGCTAATCTAAAGATGGTGCTGGCTAAAGCTAAAACTGGCGAGTGTAGAGAGTATAGAGATATTGTTATCCACGTCGGCACCAACGATGTTAGGATGAAACAGTCAGAGGTCACCAAGTGCAACATAGCTTCAGCGTGTAAATCAGCTAGAAAGATGTGTCGGCATCGAGTAATTGTCTCTGGCCCCCTCCCAGTTAGGGGGAGTGACGAGCTCTACAGCAGAGTCTCAGCACTCAATCGCTGGTTGAAAACTGTTTTCTGCCCCTCCCAAAAGATAGAATTTGTAGATAATTGGCCCTCTTTCTGGGACTCACCCACAAACAGGACCAAGCCTGACCTGCTAAGGAGTGACGGACTCCATCCTAGCTGGAGGGGTGCTCTCATCTTATCTACCAACATAGATAGGGCTCTAACTCCTCTAGCCCCACAGTGAAATAGGGTGCAGGCCAGGCAGCAGGCTGTTAGCCAACCTGCCAGCTTAGTGGAGTCTGCCAATAGCACAGTCAGTGTAGTCAGCTCAGCCATACCCATTGAGACTGTGTCTGTGCCTCGACCTAGGTTGGGCAAAACTAAACATGACGGTGTTCGCCTAGCAATCTTATTAGGATAAAGACCTCCTCCATTCCTGCCATTATTGAAAGAGATCGTGATACCTCACATCTCAAAATAGGGTTACTTAATGTTAGATCCCTCACTTCAAAGGCAGTCATAGTCAATGAACTAATCACTGATCATAATCTTGATGTGATTGGCCTGACTGAAACATGGCTTAAGCCTGATGAATTTGCTGTGTTAAATGAGGCCTCACCTCCTGGTTACACTAGTGACCATATTCCCCGTGCATCCCGCAAAGGCGGAGGTGTTGCTAACATTTACGATAGCAAATTTCAATTTACAAAAAAAAAAAAAAATGGCGTTTTCGTCTTTTGAGCTTCTAGTCATGAAATCTATGCAGCCTACTCAATCACTTTTTATAGCTACTGTTTACAGGCCTCCTGGGCCATATACAGCATTCCTCTCTGAGTTTCCTGAATTCCTATCAGACCTTGTAGTCATAGCAGATCATATTCTAATTTTTGGTGATTTTAATATTCACATGGAGAAGTCCACAGACCCACTCCAAAAGTCTTTCGGAGCCATCATCGACTCAGTGGGTTTTGTCCAACATGTCTCTGGACCTACTCACTGCCACAGTCATACTCTGGACCTAGTTTTGTCCCATGGAATAAATGTTGTAGATCTTAATGTTTTTCCACAAAATCCTGGACTATCGGACCACCATTTTATTACGTTTGCAATCGCAACAAATAATCTGCTCAGACCCCAACCAAGGAGCATCAAAAGTCGTGCTATAAATTCTCAGACAACACAAAAATTCCTTGATGCCCTTCCAGACTCCTTCTGCCTACCCAAGGACGTCAGAGGACAAAAATCAGTTAACCACTTAACTGAGGAACTCAATTTAACCTTGCGCAATACCCTAGATGCAGTTGCACCCCTAAAAACGAAAAACATTTGTCATAAGAAACTAGCTCCCTGGTATACAGAAAATACCCGAGCTTTGAAGCAAGCTTCCAGGAAATTGGAACGGAAATGGCGCCACACCAAACTGGAAGTCTTCCGACTAGCTTGGAAAGACAGTACCGTGCAGTACCGAAGAGCCCTCACTGCTGCTCGATCATCCTACTTTTCCAACTTAATCGAGGAAAATAAGAACAATCCAAAATTTATTTTTGATACTGTTGCAAAGCTAACTAAAAAGCAGCATTCCCCAAGAGAGGATGGCTTTCACTTCAGCAGTAATAAATTCATGAACTTCTTTGAGGAAAAGATCATGACCATTAGAAAGCAAATTACGGACTCCTCTTTGAATCTGCGTATTCCTCCAGGGCTTAGCTGTCCTGGATCTGCACAGCTCTGCGAGGGCCTGGGATCGGGAGAGACACTTAAGTGTTTTAGTACTATATCTCTTGACACAATGATGAAAATAATCATGGCCTCTAAACCTTCAAGCTGCATACTGGATCCTATTCCTACTAAACTGCTGAAGGAGCTGCTTCCTGTGCTTGGCCCTCCTATGTTGAACATAATAAACAGCTCTCTATCCACCGGATGTGTACCAAACTCACTAAAAGTGGCAGTGATAAAGCCTCTCTTGAAAAAGCCAAACCTTGACCCGGAAAATATAAAAAACTATCGGCCTATATCGAATCTTCCATTCCTCTCAAAAATTTTAGAAAAAGCTGTTGCGCAGCAACTCACTGCCTTTCTGAAGACAAACAATGTATACGAAATGCTTCAGTCTGGTTTTAGACCCCATCATAGCACTGAGACTGCACTTGTGAAGGTGGTAAATGACCTTTTAATGGCGTCAGACCGAGGCTCTGCATCTGTCCTCGTGCTACTAGACCTTAGTGCTGCCTTTGACACCATCGATCACCACATTCTTTTGGAGAGACTGGAAACCCAAATTGGTCTACACGGACAAGTTCTGGCCTGGTTTAGATCTTACCTGTCGGAAAGATATCAGTTTGTCTCTGTGAATGGTCTGTCCTCCGACAAATCAACTGTACATTTCGGGTGTTCCTCAAGGTTCCGTTTTAGGACCACTATTGTTTTCACTATATATTTTACCTCTTGGGGATGTTATTCGAAAACATAATGTTAACTTTCACTGCTATGCGGATGACACACAGCTGTACATTTCAATGAAACATGGTGAAGCCCCAAAATTGCCCTCGCTAGAAGCCTGTGTTTCAGACATAAGGAAGTGGATGGCTGAAAACTTCCTACTTTTAAACTCGGACAAAACAGAGATGCTTGTTCTAGGTCCCAAGAAACAAAGAGATCTTCTGTTAAATCTGACAATTCATCTTGATGGTTGTAAAGTCATCTCAAATAAAACTGTGAAGGACCTCGGCGTTACTCTTGACCCTGATCTCTCTTTTGACGAACATATCAAGACTGTTTCAAGGACAGCTTTTTTCCATCTACGTAACATTGCAAAAATCAGAAATTTTCTGTCCAAAAATGATGCAGAAAAATTAATCCATGCATTTGTTACTTCTAGGTTAGACTACTGCAATGCTCTACTTTCCGGCTACCCGGATAAAGCACTAAATAAACTTCAGTTAGTGCTAAATACGGCTGCTAGAATCCTGACTAGAACCAAGAAATTTGATCATATTACTCCAGTGCTAGCTTCCCTACACTGGCTTCCTGTTAAGGCAAGGGCTGATTTCAAGGTTTTACTGTTAACCTATAAAGCGTTACATGGGCTTGCTCCTACCTATCTTTCCGAGTTGGTCCTGCCGTACATACCAATACGTACGCTACGGTCACAAGACGCAGGCCTCCTAATTGTCCCTAGAATTTCTAAGCAAACAGCGGGAGGCAGGGCTTTCTCCTATAGATCTCCATTTTTATGGAACAGTTTGCCTACCCATGTGAGAGACGCAGACTCGGTCTCAACCTTTAAGTCTTTACTGAAGACTTATCTCTTCAGTAGGTCTTATGATTGAGTGTAGTCTGGCCCAGGAGTGTGAAGGTGAACGGAAAGGCTCTGGAGCAACGAACAGCCCTTGCTGTCTCTGCCGGGCCGGTTCCCCTCTCTCCACTGGGGTTCTCTGCCTCTAACCCTGTTACAGGGGCTGAGTCACTGGCTTGCTGGTGCTCTTTCATGCCGTCCCTAGGAGGGGTGCGTCACTTGAGTGGGTTGAGTTACTGACGTGATCTTCCTGTCTGGGTTGGCGCCCCCCTTGGTTTGTGCTGTGGTGGAGACCTCTGTGGGCTATACTCGGCCTTGTCTCAGGATTGTAAGTTGGTGGTTGAGGATATCCCTCTAGTGGTGCGGGGGCTGTGCTTTGGCAGAGTGGGTGGGGTTATATCCTTCCTGTTTGGCCCTGTCCGGGGGTTTCTTCGGATGGGGCCACAGTGTCTCCGGACCGCTCCTGTCTCAGCCTCCAGTATTTATGCTGCAGTAGTTTATGTGTCGGGGGGCTGGGGTTAGTTGGTTATACCTGGAGTACTTCTCCTGTCTTATCCAGTGTCCTGTGTGAATTTAAGTATGCTCTCTCTAATTCTCTCGTTCTCTCTTTCTCTCTGAGAACCTGAGCCCTAGGACCATACGTCAGGACTACCGGGCATGCTGACACCTTGCTGTCCCCAGTCCGCCTGGCCTTGCTGCTATTCCAGTTTCAACTGTTCTGCCTGCGGTTACGAAACCCCTACCTGTCCCAGACCTGCTGTTTTCAACTCTTAATGATCGGCTATGAAAAGCCAACTGAGAGACCTGAGCCCTAGGACCATACGTCGGGACTACCGGCCGTGGTGACTCCTTGCTGTCCCCAGTCCGCCTGGCCTTGCTGCTATTCCAGTTTCAACTGTTCTGCCTGCGGTTATGGAACCCCTACCTGTCCCAGACCTGCTGTTTTCAACTCTTAATGATCGGCTATGAAAAGCCAACTGAGATTTATTCCTGATTATTATTTGACCATGCTTGTCACTTATGAACATTTTTGAACATCTTAGCATGGTTCTGTTATAATCTCCACCCGGCACAGCCAGAAGAGGACTGGCCACCCCTCATAGCCTGGTTCCTCTCTAGGTTTCTTCCTAGGTTTTGGCCTTTCTAGGGAGTTTTTCCTAGCCACCGTGCTTCTACACCTGCATTACTAGCTGTTTGGGGTTTTAGGCTGGGTTTCTGTACAGCACTTCGAGATATCAGCTGATGTACGAAGGGCTATATAAAATAAAATTGATTGATTGATTGATTGTGAGGCATTTATACAATTTATATTATACAAGAATCAATGGCTATATGTCATTCTTTTAAAAGTGTCAAAATGGATGTACTAATGGTTGTTTGTTTTTTAAACAGCCTGAAATTCAACCACTCTTACTCAATAGACTCTAGTAAATTTGTTTTTGGACAATTCCATAGCCATGATCACACACCATTCAAACGTAGTGTACGCACATCTAGTGACTTTCAGGTGCACGGTACAAAAAGTAGTGAGATAGATACCCCCTGTTGAAAGCTCCTACAGTTTATTGCATATGTAGTCATACTTCAACTCACACACACACACACCACACACATACACATGTCAACACACACTAAACACTCAGTTTATATACATTCATACTTCAACACACGCACATTGACACACACACCTATACTGTCCATAACAGAGGCTCCATTCAGCTGTGAGAATGAAGGTCAGGAGGATCAAATCAAATCAAATTGTATTTGTCACTTACTTACAAGCCCTTAACCAACAATGCTGTTTTAAGAAAGAAAATTCACAAAAGAATACAATATAAAATAATACGAAATAAAAGTAACAAATAATTAAAGAGCAGCAGTAAAAATAACAATAGCGAGACTATATACAGGGGGTACCGGTACTGAGTCAATGTGCGGGGGCACCGGTTAGTCAAGGTAATTGGGGTAATATGTACATGTAGGTGTCACGTTCGTTCATAGACGGGTCAGAACAAGGCGCAGCGTGATATGCATACATGTTTATTTGGAACGAATAAACAAGCGACAAAACAACAAACGAAACGAAACGTGAAGTCCTAAGGTACACACACAACATACCTCACACGGAACAAGATCCCACAACCCACTAGTGCCAATAGGCTGCCTAAGTATGGTCCCCAATCAGAGACAACGAGCGACAGCTGCCTCTGATTGGGAACCACACCGGCCAACATAGATCTAGACAACATAGAAAATCACACCCTGACTCAACAAATAAGAGTCCCCAGAGTCAGGGCGTGACAGTAGGTAGAGTTATTAAAGTGACTATGCATAGATAATGATCAGAGAGAAGCAGCAGCGTAAAAGAGGGGTGGGGGGGGCAATGCAAATAATGTACACTATTATCATTGTGCGTCAGACCTGCAGCACTTAAGTCAAAGTGTCTGCTGGCGCTTGTTAATTACAACATCAATAACAGACAGAGGTGTTCCTTCGTTCAGTTCATTAACAGTGTAACAAGCGTGAGCATTTAAAGCCAATTTATGCTTGATCTGGGAATGTGGTCCAGAGGGTGTGATGCAATTGCAGAGCATCCGGAGGCTTGCGGAGGCCAAATCAAGCTCCATACCACATCGCCGTGCGCCTCCAAAATTGTTTAACAATGCGGAGGGCTCCATATAGCTTTGTGTAGCTCCGCATTGACATGATTGGTTGACGGTAGGTGCGGTCGGGAGTTCCTGTATAAACCCAAACTCACTTCCTTGACAACTTCCATCACAAAAGCTCTGCTCCGCGAAGCGCAAGAAGTATGAATGCTCTGGTTTCTGCGGAGGCCGAATCTGAGTAACTGCTGTATGGAGATAAGAGCCTTTAGTCAGTGAAAATCATGAACACTTAAGAAAGGATAGCCTTGCACTCCAAAGTGTGAAGAGAGAAGAGAATGAGAGAGGAAGGGGTAGAGAGAGGGTAAGAGAGAGCGAGAGAGAGAGAGAATATGAAGAAGAGAGAGAGAGAGAGAGAGAGAGAGAGAGAGAGAGAGAGAATATGAAGAAGAGAGAGAGTGGAAGAGAGAGAGAGGAAGAGAGAGAGAGCGAGAAAGAGAGCGCGAGAGAGAGAGAGAGAGAGACAGAGAGAGGGAGAGGGAGAGGAAGATAGAGAGAGAGGAAGAGAGAGAGAGAGAGAGAGGAAGAGAGAGAGAGCGAGAGAGAGAGCGAGAGAGAGAGCGAGAGAATGAAGAAAAAGTGGAAGACGAAGAGAGAGGGAGGAAGGGAGAGGAGAAAGAGAGGAGGAGGATGCTGGATACAGCGCAACTCCCGCGGGAAGGGTGTGTGTGTGTGTGTGTGTGTGTGTCAATTGATAAATCCATTTCATTCTCTTCTCTTTGTCTGTTGTAATATTCTATCATAGGAGCTCTTCTGCCAGCCGTGATAACTTCCAGCAGCTCCCTCCCGCTGAGCCACCCATATAAACACACACACACACACACACCCCTTTGTCTGACAGTAACACAGCACTAAAGACCACTGCAATTTTAATTGCTAACATAAGATGCTTTTTGCTCACTCGCACCACAGATATAGATACTGTAGAACGGATTATATCTAACTGGGTACAGGAAAAGGAGGGGTAGGTATATAGGGTCCTCTCTTTTTCAAATCTATCACACTGTAAATGGACATAAATGTACAGTAATGTTATTGTGGCCAGTACCAGGAAGTCAGTGTTATAACTGTGTAATGTAAGCAACTTTAGCATGCTGAACAAAAATATAAACGCAACATGGAAGATCCCAGAAATGTTCCATATGCACAAAAAGCTTATTTCTCTCAACTGTTATTCACAAATGTGTTTACATCCCTGTTAGTGAGCATTTCTCATTTGCCAAGATAATCCATCCACCTGACAGGTGTGGCATATGAAGAAGATGATTAAACAACATGATCATTACACAGGTGCAACTTGTGCTGGGGACAATAAAAGGCCACTCTAAAATGTTAATTTCTCTACCATAAGCCACCTCCGACGTCGTTTTAGAGAATTTGGCAGTACGTCCAACCGGCTTCACAACCGCAGACCACATGTAACCACGCCAGCCCAGGACATCCACATCACCTGCGGGATTGTCTGAGAACAGCCACCCAGACAGCTGATGGAACTGTGGGTTTGCACAACCAAAGAATTTCTACAAAAACTGTCAGAAACCGTCTCAGAGAAGCTCATCTACGTGCTCGTCGTCCTCACCAGGGTCTTGACCTGCATCCAGTTCGTAACTGACTTCAGTGGGCATATGCTCACCTACGAGGTCCACTGGTACGCTGGAGAAGTGTGCTCTTCACAGATGAATCCCGGTTTCAACTGTACCGGGCAGATGGCAGACAGCGTGTATGGAGGCTTGTGGGCGAGCGGTTTGCTGATGTCAACGTTGTGAACAGTGTGCCCCATGGTGGCGGTGGGGTTATGGTATGGGCAGGCATAAGCTACGGGCAATTGCATTTTATCAATGGCAATTTGAATGCACAGAGATGCCCTCAAGAGGAAGCTGGGGCCTAAGAGGATATAGAGCAGGGAGAGAATCCGGCTGTGTGTGGCAGACTATACGTGGTGGTTAGCAGCATAGTCCGGTGAGGGACACCAACCTTCTATACTTTATATGGTGGTTAGCAGCATACTCCAGGTGAGGGACACCAATCTTCTATACAGGAGACCGAGAGGACTCAGGGGAATCTGTGTTACAGACTGACTGCTGTTGAAGGTGTTACAGGAGGAGAACAGATAGAGAGGGGAGACAGAGAGGACTCAGGGGAATCTGTGTTACAGACTGACTGCTGTTGAAGGTATTACAGGAGGACAACAGAGAGAGAGGGGAGACAGAGAGGACTCAGGGGAATCTGTGTTACAGACTGACTGCTGTTGAAGGTGTTACAGGAGGAGAACAGATAGAGAGGGGAGACAGAGAGGACTCAGGGGAATCTGTGTTACAGAATGACTGCTGTTGAAGGTGTTACAGGAGGAGAACAGATAGAGAGGGGAGACAGAGAGGACTCAGGGGAATCTGTGTTACAGACTGACTGCTGTTGAAGGTGTTACAGGAGGAGAACAGATAGAGAGGGGAGACAGAGAGGACTCAGGGGAATCTGTGTTACAAACTGACTGCTGTTGAAGGTGTTACAGGAGGAGAACAGATAGAGAGGGGAGACAGAGAGGACTCAGGGGAATCTGTGTTACAGAATGACTGCTGTTGAAGGTGTTACAGGAGGAGAACAGAGAGAGAGGCAGCATCCTAAATGGCACTCTTTTCCCTATTTAGTGTGCACTACTTTTGACCAGGGCCCATAGTGCCCTGGTCTAAAGTAGTGCACTATATAGGGAATAGGGCGCCATTTGGGACACAACCTGAAATTCAAAACCACGGTATGCAGTATATAGGCAGACACGTTATCAAGTCAAACCATTTTGGGTCGACATGACATTTGGATTCTGCCGTTTTGCAAACTCTAATGGGATAATAGCATGGCGCTTGCAACGCCAGGGTTGTGGGTTCGATTCCCACGGGGGGCCAGTATGAAAAAATGTATGCACTCACTAAAACTGTAAGTCGCTCTGGATAAGAGCGTCTGCTAAATGACTAAAATGTAAATGTTATACCGTGACGAGATCCTGAGGCCCATTCATCCGCCGCCATCACCTCATGTTTCAGCATGATAACACACGGCCCCATGTCGCAAGGATCTGTGCACAATTCCTTGCAGCTGAAAATGTCCCAGTTCTTCCATGCCCTGCATACTCACCAGACATGTCACCCATTGAGCATGTTTGGGATGCTCTGGATCGACGTGTATGACAGCGTGTTCCAGTTCCCGCCAATATCCAGCAACTTCGCACAGCCATTGAAGATGAGTGGGACAACATTCCACAGGCCACAATCAACAGCCTGATCAACTGCATAAGGCAAATGATGGTTATACCAGATACTGACTGGTTTTCTGATCCACGCCCCTACTTTTTTAAAAGTGATCTGTGACCAACAGATGCATATCCCAGTCATGTGAAATCCATAGATTAGGGCCTAATGAGTTTACTTCAATTGACTGATTTTCTTTGAAATTGTTGCATGTTGCGTTTAGATTTTTGTTCAGTGTATATTCAAATATGGGGAAATTGGGTATTCCAAAGTTATTGCCATGTACATTCACCATAGTTAGTGCATTGTGGATATCAGATGATATTGGATGAAACTGTGATACTGGATGATACTTTGATACTGTGATACTGGATAATACTGGATGATACTGTGATACTGGATGATACTGGATGATACTGTGATACTGGATGATACCGTGATAATGGATGATACTTGATGATACTGTGATAATTTATGATACTGGATGATACTTTGATACTGGATGATACTGTGATACAGGATGATACTGGTATGATAATGGATGATACTGGGATACTGGATGATACTGGGATACTGGATGATACTCTGATACTGAATGATACTGTGATACTAGATTATACTTTGTTACTGGATGATACCGTGATACTGGATGATACTGGATGATACTGAATGATACATTATGATACTGGGATACTGTGATACAGAATGATACTGTGATACTGAATGATACTGTGATACAGGATGATACTATAATACTGGATGATACTGTGATACAGGATGATACAGGATGATACTGTGATACAGGATTTTACTGTGATACAGTTATATAATTAATTGTTATCTCAACATATATTTCCCTCTGTAATTCTCTATATTGTTGCATTTGCCTTTTGAATAACATATTAAGGCATTACTCAACCATTTGAGTGTCATGCAAACGGTGATTAACAATGTTAGATCTATTTCTGTGTTATGACTGGATTTGGGGTAAGCACTTCCCTCCACTACTAGGGACTGGTCATATGATACATGCATAATTAAACATAATTACGTAATGCTAATGTCATGTAGCATCAAGCTTTCTATCATCTATCGTTAATGAAGACTAGCTGCTAGCGATAGCATACTCTGGAGCACCACACATAGGAAAATCATGTTAACTGGGAGTGACTCAAGACCAAGAATTTGCATCAGTATAAAGATATTTTCATAAATTAATGATGAGAAAACAAAGCAAAACACTTGAAATGCTTTTTAACAATTTACCTGAAGCCCTTATCCTGTTTTGAATCTGTATTTAACATTTGGTTATTTATTTTGTGTTTCATTGCTTTTTTAAATTAAGAGGTTTAAACTTTGCTTAGGGACGAATCCTAACTTGAGAAATGCACGCAACTCTTGACTTTCGTGTAAATCAGGCATTCATGTCAATGAGAAATGTGTGAAATGTCAAGTGACTCGCACATACAGGTAACTGTCAAAATAAAGGAAATACCAACACAAAGTGTCTTAGTAGGGCGTTGGGCCACCACGAGCCGGCAGAACAGCTTCAATGCGCCTTGGCATAGATTCTACAAGTGTCTGGAACTCTATTGGAGAGATGAGACCATTCTTCCTTGAGAAATTCCATTATTTGGTGTTTTCCCACTGGGCAAAAACTGGTTGAATCAACGTTGTTTCCACATCATTTCAACAAAAAAATGTAATGTGATTACGTTGAATCAACGTGGATAACTGATTGGATTTGCAAAAAGTAATCAACGTAAGGGAATTAAATATTTTTTACACCCAACATTGAACCTACTGTAAATCCAATGACATGGTGACATTTTTGTTTATTTCCTGTTAAATTCACGTTAGTTGACAACTCAACCAAATTTAAATCAAAACTAGACGCTGAACTGGCGTCTGTGCCCAGTGGGTTGTTCAATTGGGTTGAGATCTGGTGACTGAGACAAACACACACACACACCCTTTAAACTCTATTTTCTCCTTGGAGACCCCTCTTTCAAAGTCACTGAGATCTCTTCTTGTAGCCATGGTAGCCAAATGACCCTAAGCATGATGGGATGTTAATTGCTTAATTAACTCAGGAACCACACCTGTGTGGAAGTACCTGCTTTCAATATACTTTGTATCCATCATAAACTCAAGTGTTTGCTTTATTTTGTAAGGTTTTGCTGCGCTGTGCACTAATGAATAGGACTCTGTATGTAACAGGGTCAGCTAAGGTAACATGTCTCCACTGAGCCTGATGCATTAACTCTGTATCTGTACCTCATTACCGGAACTTCCTAATCAGATACACACCCGCCTGAGAGAGAGGGGGGGGGGGGCATGAGGGCAGAGAAAGAGAGAGAGAAAGTGAGAGAGAGCGAGAGGAATGAGAAGATCAGTCGGAGAGAGAGAGATGTCTATTATTTTTGAACTTGTGTGAGTGTAATATTTACTGTTCCCTTTTTATTTGTCCATTTCACTTGCTTTGGCAATGTAAACATATGTTTCCCATGCCAAAAAGCCCCTTGAATTGAATTGCGAGAGAGAGAGAGAGAGAGAGAGAGAGAGAGAGAGAGAGAGAGAGAGAGAGAGAGAGAGAGAGAGAGAGAGAGAGAGAGAGACTTCCATGCCCTGAAACAGCTGCTGGGTCTGCTCTCTCAGTGGTTGGGGCATGGCAGCTGTCAGAGATAGTTAGGGGTGAGGAGAAGCAGGAGGAGAGAGGAGGGATGAGGAGACAGAGGAAGGCAGGTTGGTTAGAGGAAGAAGTCTGATCAGGGATGACACTGAGGGAGAATCAGGCTCATATTTATCCAAGGCCCCTAGGGGCAGTATCCTGACTCGAGCTCCACATGCTTAACTCAAACTTTTGTAGAAATCTGTCACTGACATCAATATGATTTATATTAAAGTCTGAGGTACTGTATGTGCATAGATTTTGGGGCTCAGCCTTTTGCCAATATAGAGGGTGATGAATATCGAAGGTTGTCGTAGTCAAGCTTTGCCTTTCAACATGGAGGATCTAGTTGAGATAAAAGCAGTTTGATACGAGGCGAAGCCCTATATGTTTTCCATCCACAGACTTTCCGTCAAGGCTTTCGCTGCCGCACCAGATGGTTTCCAGCTTTTCAGGGGAATTCTGCCTCAGAAATATATTGCTTCTAAATCTCACTATTGGAAAGTCAATATTGCATTTGGCTAAATAGTCAGTCCCACAGAGGAATTACATGACCTCTGTTTGGGTCCTCAGAGCGCCCTTTACAAATAACATACCTGCATCTCAAATGACGCCCTATTCCCTACGTCACAAATTACGCCCTATTCCCTATGTAGTGCACTACACCAGGGCCCATAGGGTTCTGATCAAAATTAGTCCATGTTTCCTGATAGAAACTCTCAGACTGATCTGTGGTGGATTTGAATGGGAGCCAAATAGTGTGATGTTATTATAATAGTTGTGTTGATGTTATGTTGATGTTAGGGTAATGTTGGATATATCCCATTATTAACTGAGTTATTGTTGATATATGAGCGTAAAGAGCTCAACTTCTGTTGCTAGTAGTGAAAAATCTAAATACTGGATAATTATTGTGCCATATGCCAAATAGCAACAGTTTTTCCCAAAACAGCTTTGAGATACAGGGGAACCGGTAGAAAGTAAGTGAAGGGGTCGAAAAAGTCATGCCTCTGAAAAATGTGATTCTGCATAAAATTGACTCATGCATAAACCATGATATCTATCAAAAGGACTATTAGATGATTAACATGAAAAGGGGAGACTCAAGTCTCACGGGGTGCACTCACAATGTAGCGCTTGCTAGTAATTGGTCAGATATTTTAAGTTTACAGTTTTACAACTATTATATTGGTCCATTAAGGCAGGTAAGCTCAATCAAGCCAAGATACAGTGGCTTGAGAAAGTATTCATCCCCCTTGGCATTTTTCCAATTTTGTTGCTTTACAACCTGGAGTTAAAATGAATTTTTGGGGGTTTTGTATCATTTGTTTTACACAACATGCCTACCACTTTGAAGATGCAATTTTTGTTTTATTGAGAAACAAACAAGAAATAAGACCAAAAAACTGAAAACTTCAGCGTGCATAACTATTCACCCCCCCAAAGTCAACACTTTGTAGAGCCACCTTTTGCAGCAATTACAGCTGCAAGTATCTTGGGGTATGTCTCTATAAGCTTGGCACATCTAGCCACAGGGATTTTTGCCCATTCTTCAAGGCAAAACTGCTCCAGCTCCTTCAAGTTGGATGGGTTCCACTGGTGTACAGCAATATTTAAGTCATACCACAGATTCTCAATTGGATTGAGGTCTGGGCTTTGACTAGGCCATTCCAATATATTTTAATGTTTCCCCTTAAACCACTCGAGTGTTGCTTTAGCAGTATGCTTAGAATCCAGTCTCAAATCTCTGGAAGACTGAAACAGGTTTCTCTCAAGAATTTCCCTGTATTTAGCGCCATCCATCATTCCTTCAATTCTGACCATTTTCCCAGTCCCTGCCGATGAAAAACATCCCCACAGCATTTTTTATTTATTTATTTATTTTATTTAACCTTTAATTTATCCAGGTAAGCCAGTTGAGAACAAGTTCTCATTTACAACTGCGACCTGGCCAAGATAAAGCAAAGCAGTGCGATAAAAACAACAACAATACAGAGTTACATATGGGATAAACAAAACGTACAGTCAATAACACAATAGAAAATATATATACAGTGTGTGCAAATGTAGTAAGTTATGGAGGTAAGGCAATAAATAGGCCATAGTGCAAAATAATTACAATTTAGTATTAACACTGGAGTAATAGATGTGCAGAAGATGATGTGCAAATAGAGATACTGGGGTGTAAATGAGCAAACTAAATTACAATATGGGGATGAGGTAGTTGGGTGGACTAATTACAGATGGGCTGTATACAGGTGCAGTGATCGGTAAGCTGCTCTGACAACTGATGCTTAAAGTTAGGGAGGGAGATAAGAGTCTCCAGCTTCAGAGATTTTTGCAGTTCGTTCCAGTCATTGGCAGCAGAGAACTGGAAGGAATGGCGGCCAAAGGAGGTGTTGGCTTTGGGGATGACCAGTGAGATATACCTGCTAGAGCGCATACTACGGGTGGGTGTTGCTATGGTGACCAATGAGCTAAGATAAGGCAGGGATTTGCCTAGCAGTGATTTATAGATGACCTGGAGCCAGTGGGTTTGGCAACGAATATGTAGTATATGGGGCTTTGTTGACAAAACGGATGGCACTGTGATAGACTACATCCAATTTGCTGAGTAGAGTGTTGGAGGCTATTTTATAAATGACATCACCGAAGTCAAGGATCGGTAGGATAGACAGTTTTACGAGGGCATGTTTGGCAGCATGAGTGAAGGAGGCTTTGTTGCGAAATAGGAAGCCGATTCTAGATTTAACTTTGGATTGGAGATGCTTAATGTGAGTCTGGAAGGAGAGTTTATGGTCTAACCAGACACCTAGGTATTTGTAGTTGTCCACATATTCTAAGTCAGACCCGCCGAAAGTAGTGATTCTAGTCTGGCGGGCGGGTGCAAGCAACGTTCGGTTGAAGAGCATGCATTTAGTTTTACCAACGTTTAAGAGAAGTTGGAGGCTACGGAAGGAGTGTTGTATGGCATTGAAGCTCGTTTGGAGGTTTGTTAACACAGTGTCCAATGAAGGGCCAGATGTATACAAAATGGTGTCGTCTGCGTAGCGGTGGATCTGAGAGTCACCAGCAGCAAGAGCGACATCATTGATATACACAGAGAATAGAGTTGGCCCGAGAATTGAACCCTGTGGCACCCCCATAGAGACTGCCAGAGGTCCAGACAACAGGCCCTCCGATTTGACACATTGAACTCTGAGAAGTAGTTGGTGAACCAGGCGAGGCAGTCATTTGAGAAACCAAGGCTATTTAGTCTGCCAATAAGAATGTGGTGATTGACAGAGTCGAAAGCCTTGGCCAGGTCGATGAAGACGGCTGCACAGTACTGTCTTTTATCGATTGCGGTTATAATATCGTTTAGGACCTTGAGCGTGGCTGAGGTCCACCCATGACCAGCTCGGAAACCAGATTGCATAGCGGAGAAGGTACGGTGGGATTCTAAATGGTCGGTGATCTGTTTGTTAACTTGGCTTTCAAATACTTTCAAAAGGCAGGGCAGGATGGATATAGGTCTGTAACAGTTTGGATCTAGAGTGTCACCCCCGTTGAAGAGGGGGATGACCGCGGCAGCTTTCCAATCTCTGGGGATCTCAGACAATACGAAGGAGAGGTTGAACAGGCTAGTAATAGGGGTTGCGACAATTTCGGCGGCTAATTTTAGAAAGAAAGGGTCCAGATTGTCTAGCCCAGCTGATTTGTAGGGGTCCAGATTTTGCAGCTCTTTCAGAACATCAGCTGTCTGAATTAGGGTGAAGGAGAAGCGGGGGGGCATGGGCAAGTTGCAGCGGAGGGTGCAGAGCTGGTGGCCGGGGTAGGGGTAGCCAGGTGGAAAGCATGGCCAGCCGTAGCAAAATGCTTGTTGAAATTCTCAATTATCGTAGATTTATCGGTGGTGACAGTGTTTCCTAGCCTCAGTGCAGTGGGCAGCTGGGAGGAGGTGCTCTTATTCGCCATGGACTTTACAGTGTCCCAAAACCTTTTGGAGTTGGTGCTACAGGATGCAGATTTCTGTTTGAAAAAGCTAGCCTTTGCTTTCCTAACTGATTGTGTATTTTGGTTCCTGACTTCCCTGAAAAGTTGCATATCGCGGGGGCTGTTCGATGCTATTGGAGTACGCCACACCACCATGCTTCACTGTGGGGATGGTGTTCTCGGGGTGATGAGAGGTGCTGGGTTTGCGCCAGACATAGCGTTTTCCTTGATGGCCAAAAATATCAATTTTAGTCTCATCTGACCAGAGTACCTTCTTCCATATGTTTGGGGAGTCTCCCACATGCCTTTTGGCAAACACCAAACATGTTTACTTATTTTTTTCTTAAAGCAATGGCTTTTTTCTGGCCACTCTTCCGTAAAGCCCAGCTCTGTGGAGTGTATGGCTTAAAGTGGTCCTATGGACAGATACTCCAATCTCTGCTGTGGAGCTTTGCAGCTCCTTCAGGGTTATCTTTGGTCTCTTTGTTGCTTCTCTTTATAATGGATTTAATGGTGCTCCGTAAAATGTTCAAAGTTTCTGATATTTTTTAAAAACCCAACCCTGATCTTTACTTCTCCACAACTTTGTCCCTGACCTGTTTGGAGAGCTCCTTGGTCTTCATGGTGCCGCTTGCTTGGTGGTGCCCCTCGCTTAGTGGTGTTGCAGACTCTGGGGCCTTTCAGAACAAGTGTATATACAGTTGAAGTCAGAAGTTGACATACACTTAGGTTGGAGTCATTAAAACTCGATTTTCAACCACTCCACACATTTCTTGTTAACAAACTAGTTTTGGCAAGTCGGTTAGGACATCTACTTTTGCATGACACAAGTAATTCTTCCAAAAATTGTTTACAGACAGATTATTTCACTTATAATTCACTGTATCACAATTCCAGTGGGTCAGAAGTTTACATACACTAACTTGACTGTGCCTTTAAACAGCTTGGAAAATTCCAGAAAATGATGTCATGGCTTTAGAAGCTTCTGATAGGCTAATTGACATAATTTGAGTCAATTGGAGGTGTACCTGTGGATGTATTTCAAGGCCTACCTTCAAACTCAGTGCATCTTTGCTTGACATCATGGGAAAATCAAAAGAAATCAGCCAAGACCTCAGAAAAACAATTGTAGACCTCAACAAGTCTTGGTCATCCTTGGGAGCAATTTCCAAACGCCTGAAGGTACCACATTCATCTGTACAAACAATAGTATGAAAGTATAAACACCATGGGACCACGCAGCCGTCATACCGCTGAGGAAGGAGACGCATTCTGTCTCCTAGAGATGAACGTACTTTGGTGCGAAAAGTGCAAATCAATCCCAGAACAACAGCAAAGGACCTTGTGAAGATGCTGGAGGAAACAGGTACAAAAGTATCTATATCCACAGTAAAACGAGTCCTATATCGACATAACCTGAAAGGCCGCTCAGCAAGGAAAAAGCCCCTGCTCCAAAACTGCCATAAAAAAGCCAGACTACGGTTTGCAACTGCACATAGGGACAAAGATCTTACTTTTTGGAGAAATGTCCTCTGGTTTGATGAAACAAAAATAGAACTGTTTGCCCATAATGACCATCGTTATGTTTGGAGGAAAAAGGGGATAGCTTGCAAGCCGAAGAACACCATCCCAACCGTGAAGAACGGGGGTGCCAGCATCATGCTCTGGGGGTGCTTTGCTGCAGGAGGGACTAGTGCACTTCACAAAATAGATGGCATCATAAGGAAGGAAAATGATGTGGATATATTGAAGCAACATCTCAAGACATCAGTCAGGAAGTTAAAGCTTGGTCGCAAATGGGTCTTCCAAATGGACAATGACCCCAAGCATACTTCCAAAGTTGTGGCAAAATGGCTGAAGGACAACAAAGTCAAGGTATTGGAGTGGCCATCACAAAGCCCTGACCACAATCCTATAAAAAATGTGTGGGCAGAACTGAAAAGGCGTGTGCGAGCAAGGAGGCATACAAACCTGACTCAGTTACACCAGCTCTGTCAGGAGGAATGGGCTAAAATTCCCCCAACTTATTGTGGGAAGCTTATGGAAGGCTACTCGAAACGTTTGACCCAAGTTAACAATTTAAAGGCAATGCTACCAAATACTAATTGAGTGTATGTAAACTTCTGACCCACTGGGAATGTGATGAAAGAAATAAAAGCTTAAATAAATCATTCTCTACTATTATTCTGACATTTCACATTCTTAAAATAAAGTGGTGATCCTAACTGACCTAAAACAGGGAATTTTTAATAGGATTAAATGTCAGGAATTCTGAAAAACGGAGTTTAAATGTATTTGGCTAAGGTGTATGTAAACTTCCGACTTCAACTGTATGCTGAGATCATGTGACAGATCATGTGACACTTAGATTGCATACAGGTGGACTGTATTTAACTAATTATGTGACTTCTGAAGGTAATTGGTTGCACCAGAACTTATTTAGAAGCTTCATAGCAAAGGGAATGAATACATATGCACACACCACTTTTCCGTTAGTAATTTTTTAAATTTCACTTCACCAATTTGGACTATTTTGTATATGTCCATTACATGAAATCCAAATAAAAATCAATTTAAATTACAGATTGTAATGCAACAAAATAGGAAAAACGTCAAGGGGATGAATACTTTTGCAAGGCACTGTAAAGTATTTTAACAGGGTTTTTTTTAATCACTTTTATTGGCCAATTGCACAGAAGGTCCAACCGAAATTTGACTTCCGCTTTTAATAACCCAACCCCTCAAAAAGATGGGCGTAATCCCATGATTCGTTCGATCCCAGTCGTGGACACTGTTTAATATTTATTTTTATTTTAACCCTTTCCCAAACCTTAACCCTTACTTAAGCCATTCGAAATGAGTGCCTAAACGTAACCCTTAACTTCGAAATTTGACATTTGGGATTATTAGGGATCATAGAGGGATTATGGTAATGTTAAAACCTACTACTACCTCCAGGTAAACTCCTCTCACAGTGATACAGTGTCCATTTTAGGACACCCTCAGTTTTCAGGAAAATTGGTGTATGTGAAGTATTTGGTTAAAAAGGACACTGCGTAAATAGGCTATACTTTGTTGTGTTCAATTGAATTCAGGCCGCTGCCACCATCTTGCCTTAGAAATCTAGTGTCATTTATAATTAAAAGTGACACTTTTTTTTCTTTCTTCAAGATTTTAAATTACCCTGTTCATGTTCATTTAGTGTGTTTTCCTTTATTTTATTTATGGTTGTATTATTTCAACTGGGGAAATGTTACTGAACCAAACGAAACAAATTGCAGATTACAGCATAATTGACTCTGTTGATGAAAAGCGTGTTTGAATATGCACATCTAAAGCCCAAACACAGGCTAACAACTCATTAGCAGTGATTTCCACACCAGGGCATACTGTACATTTCAGGGAGAGAACTTTCAGGGAGCAAAAGCCAAGACACTCAGAAACCTCGAGATCCAAACGAGATCCTTTGAGATCCTGATAAAGACCTACATTCCCAGCCTCTATGGAGATCCAAACCTTGACCAAGACTTAGTAACCATTTTGTCTACATACATTGTAAAGAGTATTTGGAATGCCAACAAGCATATAAGAAAAATACATTGTGATGTCACTTGGTTCATGTAACTTGGTTTGTGCTTAGGGCAGAATTCATTCACGACAACATTGCATTAGTCCTGGGCTCGCTGTCTCTCAGAATGAACTCTCAGGTCTTTCTTATGTACTGCACCCCCCAGAATATGTTGTGGTGCTGGTTTTTCATGCAGTCATATTAAATCTCACTGTGACAATAGGAGTTAGTGTGATGAAGGTCTTACCCCTGAGTCTGAACTGTCCCTTTAAAGGAAACACTGACGCTCCAAACCGCATTACTGTGTGAAGGCCGAATTCAATTACATCTTCAGCTTTGACTATCTGCATCAAAGAGAGGCTGATATGTACAACTCTGATAATCAATGTCTTTGTCTGAGCTAATGGCTGTGTCGCTTCCTCTGCAGATTCTTAACATCAGACATGAACTCTCCTACTAGAAAGGACTTTCCAGTAGCCCTGTAGCACTTAAAATACAGTATTTATTAAAGGGATTTATTCATTACTATAAACAATTGATTTAAACAAGCTTACATTTTGGGGTCTGATGGCATAACACAGTTGATCTAAGCTCATTGTGCATTTATAAGATATATTCTTCAAGAATCAATGCTTATATATTATTACTGTAAAACAACCAAAATGGATGTACCAATCCCAGATTGCCCCTTCACTAAGGAAAGACCAGTCTGACTATCAGTCATTGATGTGTTTTATTGGTTATGTCATCTGTGTGATATATTGTACTGTCAAAGCTTTCACTCTCTGTCTTCACAATCCTGCAAAATGGGTTTTGTGCATGGCAAACCTTATGTGTCCATACATGCATCAGTACATTCACATTTCAATAGTCTCTGTTGTGTGTGTGTCTGGGTGTGTGTGTGCGTGCGTGTGTGTGTGTCTGGTGGGTGTGTCTGTGTGTGTGAGTAGGTGCATGTGTGTGCATGTGTGTTTCTTAACTACCACTTCATGCACTATCAAGTGATCAGTAAAGTGCTGTTTCCAGTCCATTAGTCCCTCTCCACAGGCTTTTATAGTTCTGTCCATCCCCCTCTGTCTCTCACTCTGGCTCTCTGGCTCTCTCTCTCTCTCTCTCTCTGGCTCTGTCTCTCTCTCTCTCTCTGGCGCTCTCTCTGGCGCTCTCTCTGGCGCTCTCTCTGGCTCACTCTCTCTCTGGCTCTCTCTCTGGCTCACTCTCTCTCTGGCTCTCTCTCTCTCTGGCTCTCTCTCTGGCTCTGTCTCTCTCTCTCTCTCTGGCTCACTCTCTGGCTCACTCTCTCTCTGGCGCTCTCTCTGGCGCTCTCTCTGGCGCTCTCTCTGGCACTCTCTCTCTGGCGCTCTCTCTCTGGCTCTCTCTCTGGCTCTCTCTCTGGCTCACTCTCTCTCTGGCTCACTCTCTCTCTGGCGCTCTCTCTGGCGCTCTCTCTGGCGCTCTCTCTGGCGCTCTCTCTGGCGCTCTCTCTGGCGCTCTGTCTCTCAATTCAATTTTCAATTTAAGGGCTTTATTGGCATGGGAAATATATTTTTATGTTGCCAAAGCAAGTGAAATATATAATAAACAAAAGTGAAATAAACAATAAAAAATGAACAGTAAGCATTACACTCACAAAAGTGTTGTAATGATGTGCAAATAGTTAAAGTACAAAAGGGAAAATAAATAAACATAAATATAGGTTGTATTTACAATGAAAAGCTCTACAGCGGAGATTGGAGTATCTGTCCATAGGACCACTTTAAGCCGTACACTCCACAGAGCTGGGCTTTATGTAAGAGTGACCAGAAAAAAGCCATTGCTTAAAGAAAAAAATAAGCAAACACGTTTGGTGTTCACCAAAAGTCATGTGGGAGACTTCCCAAACATATGGAAGAAGCTACTCTGGTCAGATAAAAAATTGAGCTTTTTGGGCATCAAGGAAAATGCTCACATCACCCAGAGAACACCATCCCCACAGTGAAGCATGGTGGCGGCAGCATCATGCTATGGGGATGTTTTTCCATCGGCAGTGACTGGGAAACTGGTCAGAATTGAAGGAATGATGGATGGCGCTAAATACAGGGAAATTCTTGAGGGAAACCTGTTTCAGTCTTCCAGAGATTTGAGACTGGACGGAGGTTCACCTTCCAGCAGGACAATGACCCTAAGCATACTGCTAAAGCAACACTCAAGTGGTTTAAGGGGAAACATTTAAATGTCTTGGAATGGCCTAGTCAAAGCCCAGACCTCAATCCAATTGAGAATCTGTGGTATGACTTAAAGATTGCTGTACACTAGCGGAACCCATCCAACTTCAAGGAGCTGGAGCAGTTTTGCTTTGAAGAATGGGCAGAAATCCCAGTGGCTAGATGTGCCAAGCGTATAGAGACATACCCCAAGACACTTGCAGCTGTAATTGCTGCAAAAGGTGGCTCTACAAAGTATTGACTTTGGGGGGGGGGTGAATAGTTATGTTGTTTTGTCTTGTTTCTTTCACACAAAAAAATATTTTGCATCTTCAAAGTGGTAGGCATGTTGTGTAAATCAAATGATACAAACCCCCAAAAAATCCATTTTAATTCCAGGTTGTAAGGCAACAAAATAGGAAAAATGCCAAAGGTGGTGAATACTTTCGTAAGCCACTGTACACTAGAGGAGGGGTTCTCTTTCCCAACCAATTTTTAAAAAGCAAGAGACTCTTGAGACTATGATCAGAAAAGGGCATGATTACATTTTTTAATATTACAGTTTTGGTTAAAATTCTCTCTGGAGGCAAAATATATCTACAAGTCCATGGACTATTTTGTGATTAGAAGCCTCTATGATATAAAATTGTGGCTCAGTTGGTCAGAGGGTGGCACTAACAACACCAAGGTCATGGGTTCAATTCCTGCAGGGATTACATGTACTAAACATGTCTACAAAAAGGTATGCACTCCATACTTTTAAACAGTGTCTGTTAAGTGTCATTATATTTAATATTATAGGAATCACAAAAAAAATGTAAAAGGTCTGTCTCCATAATCAATTCACTGACGACCACTCCATGGCTGTGTTCCAAACGGCACCCTATTCCCTATATGGTGCACTACTTTTAACCAGAGCCCTATGGGTATAGGGAATAGGATCGACCCATTGCGATTGCAATGACAGCCCATGCATCGACCCATTGCGATGACTCTGCAAGTCTGCGTTCCTCTTGATCTCCTTTCCTCAATTCTCTCTCCTCTCTCCATCCAATCAGGCTAATCCCTCTCTCCCGTCTCCTCTGTCACCTCTCTCAGCATGTCAAAAGTCCTCTCAGAGCTCATTACAGATGTTGAATGACAATACAGACCTTTCTCAAGAGGGCTTCTCATCACTCTCTTTTGTCCTATGACGGAAGGGGGAGAGGGGGATGAGAGAAGGAGGGGGAGAGTGGGGGGGGGGAGGGTTAAAGAGTTTAAAGTAAAAGAGATCCTCCCCCGCTCTCATAATGTGTCCATCCTGCAGAGATCCTCATGACAATAATGTATGTGTGTATGTGTGTGTGTGTGTGTGTGTGTGTGGGCGTGTGTGTGTGTGGACGTGTTATACTATACTTGTGGGGTCCAGAAGTCCAAAACAAAAATGTGACCAACTGGGGACATTTTGTTAGTCCCTACGACGTCAAATGCTATTTCTAGGGGGTTTAGGGTTAAGGTTAGAATTAGTGTTGGAATTATGTTAAGGGTTAGGGGCTAGGGTTAGTTTTAGGGTTAGGAGCTAGGGTTAGGTTTAGGGTTAGGGTTAAGGTTAGGTTTTTAGATTAAGGTTAAGAGTACAGGTTAGGGTTAGGTTTAGGGTTAGGGTCAGGGGTTAAGGAAAATAGGATTTTGAATGGGACTGAATTGTGTGACCCCACAAGGTTAGCTGTACAAGACTGTGTGTGTGTGTTTGTGTATGTGTGTGTGTGTGCGTTTGTTTGTGTGTGCGTATGTGTGTGTTTGTGTGTGTGTCAGACGATGGCCCATGCCCATCAGCAGCTCTGTCCTCAGTGTTAGTGGAAAACAGGGATGTGTTGTTTTTAGTTTTCTCTCTCTCTGACTTTCTTTCTCTCCCTCTCCTCAGCAGTCATTTGAATGTGAGTGAGTCCCTGTTAAAGAATAGACAGGGAGAGAATGGACTCCTGTGGCTTCATTGACATCTGACTGGTGGTCTGGGGGGCTTGAGGAGACACACACACTCTCCTTCACAGCAGGCCTTTGGAAAGAAAGAAAGAAAGAAAGAAAGAAAGAAAGAAAGAAAGAAAGAAAGAAAGAAAGAAAGAAAGAAAGAAAGAAAGAAAGAAAGAAAGAAAGAAAGAAAGAAAGAAAGAAAGAAAGAAAGAAAGAAAGAAAGAAAGAAAGAAAGAAAGAAAGAAAGAAAGAAAGAAAGAAAAGAATGACAACATTTTGTGACGTTTTTGTTCGTTTTGGTCTTCGGCAAGGTTTTTCCGGCTGTTCGTGCACACAACAGTCTTTCCTGAGGCAAGCCGAAGTTCGGTAGCCGACGTCTACGCCCCTTCGTCGGGTGATTAGTCAACAGTAGGGATTGTTGTCATTCAACAAAGGACGACTCGTTGACATGCAGATTTTTTCACTTGAGAAATGCTGAACCAAACATCTTAGTTAGATGTAAAATTACGCATCTAAGACCTCCTCGGCAAAAACTTCCAAATTAATTACAGACATATTGAGTTATCTTAGATGAATTCAGACTGTTTTGAGGAAGTATACGGTACACAGGTTACGGCGTCTCCAGAGGGAGTATGGGAGGCACAGACGTTCACTTCACCTAGCTGAGTTCTACTAGGAGCAAACTGTACCTAGTATGCAGATGCTTTTGGGGGAAAGGAGAATGTGCGTGTGTGTATGCGTGTGCGTCAGGGTTGGGATCAATTCAAATTGAAGACAGTCAATTCAGGAAGTGATTTGTTTTTTTCATTTTTTTAATGCAAAAACATTTTACATAAATAGGTTATCATTTTCAGTTTATTGACAAGCCATTGAAAATATCTGAACATTTTACAACAATTAAGTCGGAATTTAAATACACTTATTGAATTGACTGTCTTCAATACAACTTGACCCCAACACTGGTGTGCATGCGTGCACACAAGCTTGTGTAGGTGCATGTTTGCCTGTGTGCGTGCGTGTGCGAGCGTCTGGTGTGGTTTGTCTCACACTGACCATGGTCTGCCCTCTTTGTCTGGCTAGAGCTGGGCCAGGGGATATATAGAACCAGAAACATGTCCTTTGAAAAGGAGCTAGATTGAGAGAGACCATACACGGCTGTAATGACCAGGGTAATATAAACCACATTACACAAACCATGGGCCTCTCATAGGTAACATGTGACCTGATACACTACATAAAACACATAGGGAGTGGCTCAATAAATCTACTACGGCTTTAAATATTAACCACTACCAGGTGTTAGAGGAGAGGAGAGGAGAGGAGAGGAGAGGAGAGGAAATTGAGTTGTTGCTGAAACAGAGAAAACTGACTATATAACTGTATGCCGCCTGGTTTCACCAACTGTGGGACACTTCAAAGTGGAACGGTCCATTCTCTGTCGCCTGGCGGGGGGGGGGGTTTACAACCCTGGTCCCAGTGTGACTGAACAGGAGGCCACAGTCGTCTAGCCCCTGCTTTTATTGCTTTTATTGTCTCTTTCCTGCATTCACCCCCGTTTTATTTGGCTAATATTTGCTGAGTGCACGGGGTAGTTAAAGGGGGTAGAACAAGGTCTAATTTAGGCCCAAATTGGAAGCAGGTCCCTGGGTCTCTGAAGTGGAATGGACTGTCGCTGGTTGTGGTTGAACGATCATGTCAGTGACACAGAAAGTGGCTTCTGTCACCTGCTACTGTGACTATAGAGAGACATGGTCAGGGAAACCTGCTACTGTGACTAAAGAGAGACATGGTCAGGGAAACCTGCTACTGTGACTAAAGAGAGACATGGTCAGGGAAACCTGCTACTGTGAATAAAGAGAGACATGGTCAGGGAAACCTGCTACTGTGACTAAAGAGAGACATGGTCAGGGAAACCTGCTACTGTGAATAAAGAGAGACATGGTCAGGGAAACCTGCTACTGTGACTAAAGAGAGACATGGTCAGGGAAACCTGCTACTGTGACTAAAGAGAGACATGGTCAGGGAAACCTGCTACTGTGACTAAAGAGAGACATGGTCAGGGAAACTTGCTACTGTGACTAAAGAGAGACATGGTCAGGGAAACCTGCTACTGTGAATAAAGAGAGACATGGTCAGGGAAACTTGCTACTGTGACTAAAGAGATACATGGTCAGGGAAACCTGCTACTGTGACTAAAGAGAGACATGGTCAGGGAAACCTGCTACTGTGACTAAAGAGAGACATGGTCAGGGAAACTTGCTACTGTGACTAAAGAGAGACATGGTCAGGGAAACCTGCTACTGTGACTAAAGAGAGACATGGTCAGGGAAACCTGCTACTGTGAATAAAGAGAGACATGGTCAGGGAAACCTGCTACTGTGAATAAAGAGAGACATGGTCAGGGAAACCTGCTACTGTGACTAAAGAGAGACATGGTCAGGGAAACCTGCTACTGTGAATAAAGAGAGACATGGTCAGGGAAACCTGCTACTGTGAATAAAGAGAGACATGGTCAGGGAAACCTGCTACTGTGAATAAAGAGAGACATGGTCAGGGAAACCTGCTACTGTGACTAAAGAGAGACATGGTCAGGGAAACTTGCTACTGTGACTAAAGAGAGACATGGTCAGGGAAACTTGCTACTGTGACTAAAGAGAGACATGGTCAGGGAAACCTGCTACTGTGAATAAAGAGAGACATGGTCAGGGAAACCTGCTACTGTGACTAAAGAGAGACATGGTCAGGGAAACCTGCTACTGTGACTAAAGAGAGACACAGTCAGGGAAACACTGAAGGCAGCGTCAAAGAAAATCGCACACTTCAGATACACTGAAATGATGTCAGAAAGTGATTTACATCTGTTTCTGTCCATAAAGATAGGAGAGGAAGAACAGTACAAGCTAAAAACAGCTGATGCATCCTAAACCTACTCAGATGTCTCCACAGTCCTAGGCCAATGAATGGATAGTACAATATGAACATAAACTGCAAGGACAAAAATACATAGATTAAGATATTTCCAAACGGCAACCTTATTATAAGGTTTTTTAAGATAAGTTACCTTGATTTGCGCTGATAATAAGTTCCTCATCTCTTGGATATTATTCCCTGAAAAAATCAAATCTCCAAAAAGCCCATTGAGTACCAATGTTTTAAAGGGTGTTGCTAGGCACCTGACCACTCTCTGTGGCTGTGGTCGACGGGTCATTGCCATCAAGGTAACCTCCTGTAGTCTACTGCTCTGTGTCCTTGAGGAAAAAAGGAAACATCTTAATAACCACACGACTACACGTACCACCCTGGGTTTTCAACTGCCTATGAGGAGTTATTCATTCTACAGTATATTCTAGAATAGGACATTCTTTTTTAAAATTCTTTTTAACCTTTATTTAACTAGGCAAGTCAGTTAAGAACAAATTATTATTTACAATGACGGCCTACACCGGCCAAACCCAGATGACGCTGGGCCAATTGTGCGCCGCCCTATGGGACTCCCAATCATGGCCGGATTGTGATATAGCCTGGAATTATAGGATAGGATACTTTATTAACAATCAACAATGACTGATGGGAATATTTGCAAGAGATATTACAGATAGGGACCATTAATGGATAGCAGATGTTGTGGATATAGATACAGTGGGGAAAAAAAGTATTTAGTCAGCCACCAATTGTGCAAGTTCTCCCACTTAAAAAGATGAGAGAGGCCTGTAATTTTCAACTATGACAGACAAAATGAGGAAAAAAAATCCAGAAAATCACATTGTAGGATTTTTTATGAATTTATTTGCAAATTATGGTGGAAAATAAGTATTTGGTCAATAACAAAAGTTTCTAAATACTTTGTTATATACCCTTTATTGACAATGACACAGGTCAAACGTTTTCTGTAAGTCTTCACAAGGTTTTCACACACTGTTGCTGGTAGTTTGGCCCATTCCTCCATGCAGATCTCCTCTAGAGCAGTGATGTTTTGGGGCTGTCGCTGGGCAACACGGACTTTCAACTCCCGCCAAAGATTTTCTATGGGGTTGAGATCTGGAGACTGGCTAGGCCACTCCAGGACCTTGAAATGCTTCTTACGAAGCCACTCCTTCGTTGCCCGGGCGGTGTGTTTGGGATCATTGTCATGCTGAAAGGCCCAGCCACGTTTCATCTTCAATGCCCTTGCTGATGGAAGGAGGTTTTCACTCAAAATCTCACGATACATGGCCCCATTCATTCTTTCCTTTACACGGATCAGTCGTCCTGGTCCCTTTGCAGAAAAACAGCCCCAAAGCATGATGTTTCCACCCCCATGCTTCACAGTAGGTATGGTGTTCTTTGGATGCAACTCAGCATTCTTTGTCCTCCAAACACGACGAGCTGAGTTTTTACCAAAAAGTTATATTTTGGTTTCATCTGACCATATGACATTCTCCCAATCCTCTTCTGGATCATCCAAATGCACTCTAGCAAACTTCAGACGGGCCTGGACACGTACTGGCTTAAGCAGGGGGACACGTCTGGCACTGCAGGATTTGAGTCCCTGGCGGCGTAGTGTGTTACTGATGGTAGGCTTTGTTACTTTGGTCCCAGCTCTCTGCAGGTCATTCACTTGGTCCCCCCGTGTGGTTCTGGGATTTTTGCTCACCGTTCTTGTGATCATTTTGACCCCACGGGGTGAGATCTTGCGTGGAGCCCCAGATTGAGGGAGATTATCAGTGGTCTTGTATGTCTTCCATTTCCTAATAATTGCTCCCACAGTTGATTTCTTCAAACCAAGCTGCTTACCTATTGCAGATTCAGTCTTCCCAGCCTGGTGCAGGTCTACAATTCTGTTTCTGGTGACAGCTCTTTGGTCTTGGCCATAGTGGAGTTTGGAGTGTGACTGTTTGAGGTGCCATTAATACAGGTAACGAGTGGAGGACAGAGGAGCCTCTTAAAGAAGAAGTTACAGGTCTGTGAGAGCCAGAAATCTTGCTTGTTTGTAGGTGACAAAATACTTATTTTCCACCATAATTTGCAAATAAATTCATTAAAAATCCTACAATGTGATTTTCTGGATTTTTTTTCTCAATTTGTCTGTCATAGTTCACGTGTACCTATGATGAAAATTACAGGCCTCTCTCATCTTTTTAAGTGGGAGAACTTGCACAATTGGTGGCTGACTAAATACTTTTTTCCCCCACTGTATATATATACTAGCATTGGTACAATATATCTGCATCACAATGTCAAATTGAAAACAGAGACTGACTGCTACTGTTCAGCCATAAGGAAGACTTGTTTATCCGTTATATTCCCCTTAGAACTATGTGGGCTGAGTCTTTTGACAAATTGTGATAAATGTGCTTTTCTTAAGAGGGCCACTCAGAGGAGAAAATGATTTTATTTTGCTATGGATTTGTTGAATACAAGCCTACTGCTACAAAGATGGGACAGTATGATTAAATTCCAACTCAATGGCTCCTGCTTAAGTTAGGGCTCTAATCAATCTGTATTGATGAAGTGTTGCAGATTGAACAATATAAATATAAAGGTAATTTCTGATTGAGTCGACATACGCAGCATTTACCATGAATGCAGTCTCCGCTAACGCAGGAACATTGCCTTTAATCACACTGTAACGCTGAACTTCCGCAATACGAATTGAGTAGAGCCCTTAGTGAGGCTATGCATAGATGTCAATGACAACAACTCACAACAACTCAATGTTTTGGTTTGACGCTTGAGTACATGCAGAAGACACGCACCAGCACACATTATGTGGAGACACACTAGTGCAGTAACACAAACACACACACACACACACACACACACACACACACTAGTTTTCCGTCAAAACAACATGTTTGGTCCCAGCTGCAGCAGCAGAAGCAGACAAACAGGGGTCCATAATATTGACTTGTTGTGGTTTTTCTGTTGATTCATCAATGTTGCGTGTCGGACACTTATTGATCACAGATATGTTTTCTGACACAGATGTGAGCTTGCGGGCAATCATTAAAAACACGACAGCTAATGCTAGTTGCTGTATAGGTTATTTTCAGATACTAGCAATTGCACAATTCTGTGTTAACAATTCTTTTTTTTGCCTGAGTCTGGTGTAGCGATTCTAAGCTCCACACATGCCCCCTTGGCGACGAGGGATCGAGCATTGTCCGCCCATCCGTCCGCCCGTCCGTCCATCCGTCCGTCCGCCTGTCTGTCTGTGTCTACCTCCCTACTGTACCTTCTTCTCTCAGGAGGCTGGTGGCACCTTAATTGGGGAGGACGGGCTCGTGGTAATGGCTGGAATGGAATTTGTGGAACGGTATCAAATACAGCAAACATGGTTTTCAGGTGTTTGATGCCATTCCATTTGCACCGTTCCAGACCATTATTATGAGCCATCCTCCCCTCAGCAGCTTCCACTGCTTCATCTGTTCTATCATAAAAAATATAAAAGGTGATCAGAAGTCTGATCTTCTTTTTCAAAACTGTTTGAAAAATAAACTCAATAATAAACTAATTAACACCAGGTAATTGATTGGTGTTTATGCGTTAATTGTTTATTTAGGCTTGATGTGTTAGTTAGGCTTTTTTTTCTAGCGAACCAAATATACTTTTAGTCTATTGACACACCCATGCGTTAATCTAAGTAACATAATAAAAAAGTCAGTTTAAGCTAGATATATCTTGTCGGCCTTCCGCATCTGCGGTGGAAGGTGACCGAGGTACAGCGGTGTTTGTCAGACCATGAGACGAAAACGTCAGAACGGTTGGCCTAAAAACAAATTGGACCACTCTCATGAACACAATGGTGTTCTCCCTTTTGCTCTACAACCCCCACAGGGTGTCACAGGACTCGTCTGAAGGTAACCCATACAAACAAATGGAAGCATGGAGGTGGTTTTGTGCCAACAAAACTAAGGGGTTAAATATGTCTCCAAAAAAACAAACATATTTCCTGAGCGTACTTATATCTCCTAGATATAGGACAGATACTTCAAAACCTTATGATTTATTTTTTTACTGTCTTTTTATCCATTTATGAAAGTGTTATTCAAGGTGTTTCTATGGGCTATAGTAGTAAATGCCAAACACAATAAAAAAAAAGTATACCTAAAAGGGTCCTAAAATTCTAAATCAAATAGCTTAATGATCGATGGTATGACCACCTTAAAACAATTCCATATGTTAACATAGTAGAACCCCCCCTAATGGCTTTAGACTTTTTGGAAACTAGCTTCAAAGGGTTTCATCGTCACCACTTCTGATAATTTGTAGCCATCATCAAGTGGCATCATAAAGCTACTGTTACTTCAAATACATGTGCACACACACACACACACGCTTCCAAGTGAACCCTAACATTTTGACACTTCTTTCACCAGTTCCCAGCAGCCATTTAGGGTGAGTAGTAATCTTTAAACGTCTTCCTTTGTGTAAATCAGTGTTGGTTACCTTCCCTCCCCTGCCAGGTTTATAGCTAACAACGCTCAGCTTCAAAATGAAACATTACATTAACACTTATACAACCACTTGATCTAACCCATATGTACCTCTTTCTGGGTAACACACACACACACACACACACACACACACACACACACACACACACACACACACACACACACACACACACACACACACACACACACACACACACACACACACACACACACACACACACACACACACACACACACACACCTGTACACAGTGTGAACCCATTACTGATAATTGCAGAAAAACATTCTCTTAAATATGCTCCTTTGAGGAAGTAAAATAGTGGGCTTGTCAGGATGTGAAGTGTAATGGTAGGCGTGAGTGGACAGATGTCAGTTGAGTAAGTGTGTGTGTGTGTGTGTGTGTGTTTGTGTGTGCTCCCCTGCTACATAAACTTGCAGCAGGCTGATAATGACTCTGCGCCCCAACTCATCACTCTCTGATCACAGACTACTCCCTCAGGATGAGAGAGAGAGAGGGAAGGAGAGAGAGAGAGAGAGAGAGAGAATATGGGGCAGCTGAGGAGAAGGAGGGAATTAGAAGGATGGACAACAGAAAGAAAGAAAGAGAGTTAGCCACCTGCCCCCTCCCTCCCAAGTTGGTCCCCATCCATCTGTACTGCGGTGACCCAACCTGCCAGGCAAGGCACAACTGGGTCCCTGTGTGTGTGTGTGTGTGTGTGTGTGTGTGTGTGTGTGTGTGTGTGTGTGTGTGTGTGTGTGCATGGTGTATTCCCCCCTCAGTCCCAGCTCATCCATCATGTACGGTGGATGGTCTTCTCTTTCCCATATCGTCTTCTAGGGAAAGGTTGACAAAACAGACGAGGTTGAATTTCCTGACAGTCAATAGTCCAGGTTTGTAGTCAGTGTTATGGTCGCCGCCCTATAGGGCTTGGTTAGGACCAGTTAGTGCTGGGTTGGAACGAAAGCATGCACCCCCAAAACCTCTCCTGGACCAGACCAATGTGTATAGGAGCTGTTAGAAAACTTCCTCCTGGGTGAAGTTTCCCTTAAGTTACAGATCTAGGATCAGCTTCCACTTCCTCCAATCCTAAAGGTAACCATTAATGGGTGAAAATGCAAAGTGGATCCAAAATGAGCGTCCAGGTGCAGCTGCACCCTTTTAAAGGAGGAACGACCCTGCTGTTGTGGTGACCCTGCTGTTGCGGTGACCCTGCTGTTGCGGTGACCCTGCTGTTGCGTTGACCCTGCTGTTGCGGTGACCCTGCTGTTGTGGTGACCCTGCTGTTGCGGTGACCCTGCTGTTGTGGTGACCCTGCTGTTGTGGTGACCCTGCTGTTATGGTGACCCTGCTGTTGTGGTGCGTTGCGGAGAACAAAAAGTAAAGTTGTCTCTGCAGTCTGCAGTAAACATGTGGTGGCAGGGCCCAGGCAGGGACCTCTGGTTGCTATAAATAATACAGCCTACACACATACGCACACACAGACATACTGTATATACACTCATACACACACACAGACACTCACACGTATGCATACACACTCCCCAGGCTCCCCCTTGCCCCCTTCTAACAGTGATGTCATTCCTCACAGGGACACAAGCTGTGTCACCACACATCTGTGCAGAGCCAGGTGCCCCATTAAACTGTGTGTGTTAGTGTGTGTGTGTGTGCCCATCAAGCCATACAGCCACCAATGAGATGAGAAATGAGAGAGAGAGAGAGAGAGAGAGAGAGAGAGAGAGAGAGAGAGAGAGAGAGAGAGAGAGAGAGAGAGAGAGAGAGAGAGAGAGAGAGAGAGAGAATGTGCACGATAACACCAGAGAGAGCGCTGACTGGAAAACACAATCACTGGGTGAAAAGGGAACTCACGCTATCGTCAGTAGTTTTAATCTTCTCCTCCTCTCTCTGTCTCTACTGAAGTTTGCGTCAGACTTCTATTGCCCTCTTAATTGGTTAACCACAGAAATGTTTTTTCTCTCTGTTGAAGTGCCACTTCAAAAAACCCTTTCCTTTGGGGACTCACTGGGACAACATATGGTGAAAACATTATTTACATACTGCAGTAAAAAGACCAGGAGCCGTCCAGTATCAGGTGTCTCAGTGTAGGAGTGCTGATCTGGGATCAGGTCCGCCCCCATCCATGTTTTCTTATCAATTGTGATCTAAAAGGTAGAACTGATCCTAGATCAGCACTCATACTCTGAGATGCTTTATGAATTACGGGCTCCGGCCTTTACAGCTGATTGGGAGTCAGACTAACGTGCTCTGTATCAGTGGTTTTTAAGAAAACGTACAGCATTCAGATGAGTGTCTGTATCCTCAACTCAACTCAGACTAAGTACAACAACAGCACCCAAAGTGAAGCTCTGAGTACACACACACACACACACACACACACACACACACAATCTCTCTCCGTCGCTTAACCAATCAATGTCCAATCATCGAGATTAGCTGACGTGCTAACGCGCTATAGGGGAATCACGACCCGAGTTAAGCACGGGTAAATGGAACATAATTCCCTTTTATGCACTTTTCTCTCTACGCGTATTCCTGAACTTAAGCATGAGAACAGCATGCCATTCACCCACTATTTGTTTGGGGTGGAGAGCAAATGAAATGAAGGTGTGTTGGAGGTGTCTACAGATACGCCGTATACTGACCTTGACTTAATTCCCTCATAATTCCACCACATTTACAATGAATAAGGTCGAGCAACATGTCGGTTCCAAGTGGAACAACATCTACTTTCTTTTTTTCCGATAGAAATCACACCATTCACCATACGCTGTAATTTACAAATTCATAAGAGCTATTGATAAGAGCTAGGTAAATGAGTAAGCCGTTTGGATAAGGGGATTGTAAATATAAACGACAATTGTTTTAGATCTATTTTACCTTATGATTGCTGGAGACAAATGTGAAACCAGTCATATGGCAGCAAACAACTGAAGCATATCAACATATCACCTTTTCTACAGTGACGTTTATAATTCAAAAGGCACTCGCACATCTGAACTATCTTTGTTGCAGGTGCAAGGTACCAGTTGAATAAGATGAGTAAAAAGAAGAAACCTGCACACTGCTCTTGCTGGTATCCCTGCTCTTTAATAAGCTTTACGCATCGGCCTCAAGGCCTTCATCAAAAGCTCAGACGAAGGCCTTGAGGCCGATACGTAAAGCTTAATAACGAGCAGTGATACTAGCAAGAGCAGTGTGCTGGTTGCTTCTTTTTTCTCTACAGTGAAGTTTATGAAATGCTGGCCTTAAAACTTGCAAGGATGAAATTTGGGGACACAAGCTATAGGCTTCTGTAGCCACCCGCAAATCACAGTATAGCGCCAAACCTACCGAATTGATTTATGATTTCTAGAATGTTTTAATTATATGCCTGGACTTTTCACAGTATAAAAAAAATAAAAATGGTATTGTGTTAAATATTAGACACTATCAGTAGCCACCATCAGTTATACCCACATACATTTATAACTGTCACTTTAGTGTTAGTTTCTATTACATCGTTAGTTGACCTTTCTTTCCTCTGTCACGTTCGTGTGGTTGTTCCTGAGGATCGCTAACAATAGTGGATCATACTAGGCTAACGTATTACAAGTATGTGCAATAATTTGGGACATGTAGCCTATTTGAATCATTATGGAACGCAGACCATATGTAGCAGTTTAAACCTGGAGCCTTGTTCACGGTTCACGATGACTGGACCGTTGTCATCACAGTTCCATGATTAGTGAGGATTATTAGAGTATATTTATAGGACTACAGTTCAACCCCTATTATACACTTTCTCACTTTCCAACATTTCAAGATGGATGAGTCAAACCACTGTATTTTTAATTCACCAATATATTTTTGACCCCCTTTTTCTCGTGATTACGATCTTGTCTCATTGCTGCAACTCCCCAACAGGCTCGGGAGAGGCGAAGGTCGAGTCATGTGTCCTCCGAAAAATGACCCGCCAAGCCGCGCTTCTTAACACCTGCTCGCTTAACCGGAAGCCAGCTGCACCAATGTGTCGGAGGAAACACCGTTCAACTGACGATCGATATCAGCCTGCAGGCGCCCGACCCAACACAAGGAGTCGCTAGCCAAGTAAAGCCCCACCCCCGGCCAAACCCTTCCCTAACCCGGACGACGCTGGGCCAATTGTGTGCCGCCCTATGGGACTCCCGGTCACGGCCGATTGTGACACTGGGATCGAACCCCAGGCTGTAGCGATGCGGCAACACCGCGATGCAGTGCCTTAGACCACTGTGCCACTCGGGAGGCCCATAAATACTTTTCTAACTCTAAACAATATACAAGATCAGAGTATTTTATTTATCTACCAATTGGTGCTGAAAAGGAGATGAATATTCATGTATTTACATGGCTTTCTTTAATTGATCCCTAATATTTTGAATCGTTCTCTCTAAATATTCTAGTGAGTCTGTCAAGAAAATTCAAATCAAAAGGTACACCAGATGTAAAGGGACGGCTTTAGATAAATGTACTGAAAACCCTATTAAATTAAAACTCCACGAAAAAATCTGTTGACCAGCAAGTGGGAGTGTTTAAGCGGTTGAATAAAACGCGCATGGGAACCACGCCTGCCAAACCTGCATAAATTAAGTCTGAAAACTAGCTACTGAGAAGTGCACAGGAAAGCATGTGTAGGAAAGATATACATTTCCTAAGTCTGAATCGGGCCCTAAGCGAGGGGAAGTGAAAGGTTAGGGGGTTGACTGTAAATGTTTTCTCTCCTCATCGTGGCCCATTAGCAGTTAGAGAGGGTTAGGGGGGAATGCAGCGTGTAGTTAATCTGTTTTATTGCAGTGATCAAAGAGTTGGCAAGGTGAGGGAGTCAGGAGAGAGAGAGAGAGAGAGAGGGAGGGAGGGAGGGAGGGAGGGAGGGAGGGAGGGAGGGAGGGAGGGAGGGAGGGAGGTGGAGACAGAGAGAGATGAGGAAGAGAAAATAAATTACAGAGAAAAGAGAGATGGAAAGAGATGAGAGAGGTGGCTGAGAGAAGGAGAAAAAGAGGAGGAAGAGAGAGAGAGAGAGATAGTGGGGATAGAGAGATGAGAGGGTGAGAGGGTGAGAGAGAAAAAGAGGATGAGGCAAAGAAAAGAGAGAGAGAGGGAGAGAAGAGAGAGATTTTAAAGGGCTCATTACTGTTATGCTCACACTGTTCTGTAAAGTCGGTCAGACTCTTTCAATGGCTGCAAGGTCGACGGTGCCCTTAGGCACAGATCTAGGATTAGCTTGACCTTCCCTGATCCTAACCATAACCATGAGGGTTAGATCCGTTTCTGGTGGCTGTTTGAAGGCCGCAGGGCTGGCCCTGAAGGGTGACTGCCTTAAGATACTTAAACAGCATATACAATCAGCACATTCACTTGCTTTTTCATCATACACACACACACAAACAAAAACACACACACACAAGCGTGTATACATACACACACACACACACACACATACACATAGAGTAATATAGTGATTAGACTGAGGTGATTCTTGGCATCATAACAACAAGCAGAAGATGTGTGGAGAGCAGGAGAGATAGAATTGAAATATATATATATATATACACACACAGTACCAGTCAAAAGTTTGGACACACCTACTCATTCAAGGGTTTTTCTTTATTTATACTATTTTCTACATTGTAGAATAATAGTGAAGACATCAAAACTATGAAATAACACATATGGAATCATGTAGTAACCAAAAAGGTGTTAAACAAATCAAAGCTGGTTGATAGAATGCCAAGAGTTGGCAAAGCTGTCATCAAGGCAAAGGGTGGATTTTTGAAGAATCTCAAATATAAAATAGATTTTGATTTGTTTAACACTTTTTTGGTTGCTACATGATTCCATATATGTTATTTCATAGTTTTGATGTCCTCACTATTATTATAATATAGTACAAATAGTACAAATAAAGAAAAACCCTTGAATGAGTAGGTGTGTCCAAACTTTTGACTGGTAGTGTATACAGTTGAAGTCGGAAGTTTACATACACTTAGGTTGGAGTCATTAAAACAAGTTTTTCAACCACTCCACAAATTTCGTGTTAACAAACTATAGTTTTGGCAAGTCGGTTAGGACATCTACTTTGTGCATGACACAAGTAATTTTTCCAACAATTGTTTACAGACAGATTATTTCACTTATAATACACTAAGTTGACTATGCCTTTAAACAGCTTGGAAAATTCCAGAAAATGATGTCATGGCTTTAGAAGCTTCTGATAGGCTAATTGACATCATTTGAGTCAATTGGAGGTGTACCAGTGGATGTATTTCAAGGCCTACCTTCAAACTCAGTGCCTCTTTGCTTGACATCATATGAAAATCAAAAGAAATCATCCAAGACCTCAGAAAAAAGATTGTAGACCTCCACAAGTCTGGTTCATCCTTGGGAGCAAATTCTAAACTCCTGAAGGTACCACGTTCATCTGTACAAACAATAGTACGAAAGTATAAACACCATGGGACCACGCAGCCATCTTACCGCTCAGGAAGGAGACGCCTTCTGTCTCCTAGAGATCGTGCAAATCAATCCCAGAACAACAGCAAAGGACCTTGTGAAGATGCTGGAGGAAACAGGTACAAAAGTATCAATATCCACAGTAAAACGAGTCCTATATCGACATAACCTGAAAGGCCGCTCAGCAAGAAAGAAGCCACTGCTCCAAAACCGCCATAAAAAAGACAGACTACGGTTTGCAACTGCACATGGGGACAAAGACCGTACTTTTTGGAGAAATGTCATCTGGTCTGATGAATCAAAAATAGAACTGTTTGGCCATAATGACCATCATCGTTATGTTTGGAGGAAAAAGGGGGTCGCTTGCAAGCCGAAGAACACCATCCCAACCGTGAAGCACGGGGGTGGCAGCATCATGCTGCGGGGGTGCTTTGCTGCAGGAGCGACTGGTGCACTTCACAAAATAGATGAAATCATGAGGAAGGAAAATTATGTGGATATATTGAAGCAACATCTCAAGACATCAGTCAGGAAGTTCAAGCTTGGTCGCAAATGGATCTTCCAAATGGACAATCACCCCAAGCATACTTCCAAAGTTGTGGCAAAATGGCTTAAGGACAACAACGTCAAGGTATTGGAGTGGCCATCACCAAGCCCCAACCTCAATCCTATAGCAAATATGTGGGCAGAACTGAAAAAGCATGTGCACACATCTCAGGAGGGATTTTATCCCACTCCTCTTTGCAGATCTTCTCCAAGTCATTAAGGTTTCGAGGCTGACGTTTGGCAACTCGAACCTTCAGCTCCCTCCACAGATTTTCTATGGGATTATGGTCTGGAGACTGGCTAGGCCACTCCAGGACCTTAATGTGGTTCTTCTTGAGCCACTCCTTTGTTGCCTTGGCCGTGTGTTTTGGGTCATTGTCATGCTGGAATACCCATCCACGACCCATGTTCAATGCCCTGGCTGAGGGAAGGAGGTTCTCACCCAAGATTTGATGGTACATGGCCCCGTCCATTGTCCCTTTGATGCTGTGAAGTTGTCCTGTCCCCTTAGCAGAAAAACACCCCCAAAGCATAATGTTTCCACCTCCATGTTTGCGGTGGGGATGGTGTTCTTGTGGTCATAGGCAGCATTCCTCCTCCAATCACGGCGAGTTGAGTTGATGCCAAAGAGCTCGATTTTGGTCTCATCTGACCACAACACTTTCACCCAGTTCTCCTCTGAATCATTCAGATATTTATTGGCAAACTTCAGACGGCCCTGTATATGTGCTTTCTTGAGCAGGGGGACCTTGCGGGCGCTTCAGGATTTCAGTCCTTCACGGCGTAGTGTGTTACCAATTGTTTTCTTGGTGACTATGGTCCCAGCTGCCTTGAGATCATTGACAAGATCCTCCCGTGTAGTTCTGGGCTGATTCCTCACCGTTCTCATGATCATTGCAACTCCAGGAGGTGAGATCTTGCATGGAGCCCCAGGCCGAGGGAGATTGACAGTTATTTTGTGTTTCTTCCATTTGCGAATAATCGCACCAACTGTTGTCACCTTCTCACCAAGCTGCTTGGCGATGGTCTTGCAGCCCATTCCAGCCTTGCGTAGGTCTACAATCTTGTCCCTGACATCCTTGGAGAGCTCTTTGGTCTTGGCCATGGTGGAGAGTTTTGAATTTGATTGATTGCTTCTGTGGACAGGTGTCTTTTATACAGGTAACAAGCTGAGATTAGGAACACAATCTTAAAGGGAGTGCTCCTAATCTCAGCTCATTACCTGTATAAAAGACACCTGGGAGCCAGAAATCTTTCTGATTGAGAGGGGGTCAAATACTCATTTCCCTCATTCAAATGCAAATCAATTTATAACATGCATTTTTCTGGATTTATTTGTTGTTATTCTGTCTCTCACTGTTCAAATAAACCTACCATTAAAATTATAGACTGATCATTTCTTTGTCAGTGGGCAAACGTACAAAATCAGCAGGGGATTAAATACTTTGATAAATAGATAGATAGAGAGATAGAGAGATGTCAGAAGTTAACCTACACAGTGTGCGTGTATATGTGTGCTTGCACATGCGTGCGTGCGTGTGTGTGTGTGTGTGTTAATTGAGTGTCAGGGTACAACGAACCACTCGACCCTGTCACATACCAACCTGATGGTGAATGGTCATTCCACTTTAGTTCAAAGTTTAAGCAGTGGTCAGGTCAGAAACCACTACTCCCCGTAGCTCTATGCCCTTTCACCTTTTTCATTATCATGTCATCATGATTGAAGTACAGTCTTCTTTGATACAGTTAGAGACCTAAAGAGGCTGTTCACTAAGCTAGACAGACAGACGTGGGTTGCATCCCAAACTGCACCTTATTCCCTATAGTGCCCTACATTTGACCAGCGCCCGTAGGGCTTGGGTCAAAAGTAGTGCACTCTGTCAGAAATAGGGTGCCGTTTGGGACACAGCCATGCTCAGTTTATAGCCCTATCTTCCCCTAACTGCTGTCAAAACCTGTTTTATAGCCTATATACGGGTCAGGACCGGTGTGTGTGTGTTTGGATTTGTGTGTTTGTGTGGCTATAAAACAGACCCGCAGATACATGCAAGCATACACGCAGGCACACACACATCCACGTGTGTTTGAATGTGTGTGTGTGTGTGTGTGTGTGTGTACGTATTTGCGTGTATGCTTGTTTGTGTCTGCGGGTCTGTTTTATAGCCTACGGGTCAGGACCGTTGAAAAGCTGAGTTTCCGCCTCATTTCACCCCATTGGCCATTACTCCTGGAACTATCCCCTCTTCAGTCCAACAGGGGAGTGGGCGTGGGACTGGAGAATGTCACAGCTGGAAAGATAAGTAACTTCCTACTGTGGAGGAACTGCTTCAGCTGCCCCAGGCTATGGTTATATGTTTTATTTATTTCTGTATCCAGAATCATGTCTAGTTCTACAGCTCCTGTACAGAATCATGTCTAGTTCTACAGCTGTTGTCCAGAATCCTGTCTAGTTCTACAGCTCTTGTTCAGAATCCTGTCTAGTTCTACAGCTCTTGTTCAGAATCCTGTCTAGTTCTACAGCTCTTGTTCAGAATCCTGTATAGTTATACAGCTGCTGTCCAGAATCCTGTCTAGTTCTACAGCTCTCATCCAGAATCCTGTCTAGTTCTACAGCTGTTGTCCAGAATCCTGTCTAGCAGGGTTGGGGTCAATTCCATTTCAATTCCAGTCAATTCAAAAAGTGAACCAAACTCAAATTAAAATTCAACATTTTGAAAAGCAATGAATAGAATTGGAATTTCTGTGTACTTCCTGAATTGACTGGAATTGAAATGGAATTGACCCCAACCCTGCTGTCTAGTTCCCATTGTCACACGTCAGATAGCGCAACGGACGTCTGCACTGATCTGTATGATAACTCGCAAACACTCATGGGATAGCTAAAAAGTTAGACTACAATATGCTGTCCTAACATTCGAAAATGTTACCAAGGTGACATTGTCCACTGAACCCCCTTTCATCCTATAAAAGAGTCAGAGTTAATCTTACCAAAAATGTTCAACCTGGAGCTAAAATATACGTTTCTTTCATGAGCATGTCTTCACTACCTAATTCTACATCTAGCTAAGGTGTTTTGTGGTGGTAGAATCAGTATTTATGAAATTCGAAATGTGCATGAAAATGAGGTAGCTAACATTAGCTAGCCAGTGTCTACTTGCTGGCTGAACCAGTCTCAGATCAATCCATATGAAACGAAAGACCGGGATGCTAACAACGCCAGTTCACACACTCAAGGCTAGCTAGTGTAGTGAAGTTCTAGCTCAAATGAGTTTTTATGATATCTGTTCTACCGTGATTAGTGTGCCGAGTTCTACAGCTGACTGCTCTGTGCAACTGTTGGCCAAATGATACAAAGTAGCGAGGCACAGTTCCATCGAGCTAGATACATGCTGATTTCTGAGAACAGTCCAGGGGAGATCGACTGCCCCCTCTCATTGAAGCCACGGAAGTTAAAGGCCGACTGCGGTACTGCAGGCATTGTTTGCAGAAAGCAGGATCCCTCATAATAGTGAATGGAATAATTACTTTCTTTGTGGTCAATCTTCATTTAAATAAATAACAAATTCGAAGACAATCATGGTAACAATTATTGCTTCTAATACACCAGATGCATGACCTTGAACCGATTATAAAATAATCGCACACAGAAGAAGTTATAAGGATAATTTAGTTGCTAATGGCAGCCTGCAGTACCCAGGTCAGCCTTCAACTTGAGTTACTCAATGAGAAGGGGCAGCACTGATCTAGCCTGCAACGTCACTTCCTGGGGTAGCTTAAACTGCGCATGTTATCTCTCCATGAGACGCCATCTTAACCAACTTAATTTGGCTAAAATGCGCTTCTGAGTCTCCGCATAGGAATGAATGGTGTCACGTGATCAATGGCTTTGTCCATTCATATATACAGTCATTGGAACAGTCCCTTAACTTTGGTGCCGTACAACTTCATCAACAAGCTGGCAAACTAGCTACTGTAATGGCCATTCAAACAAGCTAACATGAGGCTGCTAGCTGGAGCAAGTTTGCTCAGCTGATCGAGCATGGTAGTTGGCAGGTGAGGAGAGTGATGTCCTGAATTAGGAACTAGTGTTAAGAGGATGAGCAAAATCTAGATTTTTAGAGATGTTCCACTATTGGTTAGACAGATGGCTCCTGGCAACTGCGCATCACGTTAGAATGACAATGGTCTAGATCTATAGGACTCTAGTTCAGAAGAACCCTTTCTAGTTTGAGATCACTGGTCCAGAACTTTGCCTAAACTCTGGCCCAGAAGTATTTTCCAAAACCCTGTCTAGTTCCATTCTTAACAGAGTACGGGAAATCAATCAATTGACTCCTGGCAATACAGAATTGCAGAATTGAACACACACACATATGCACGCACGCACACATACACACACACACATACACTGCCCTCCCAAAGTCTAATTTGTCTTGTCAAAGCATGTCATCCATAATACCCAAGCATAAAAATGACATCTGATATGACCCCAGGTCTATTCCTAACTGGATATGTCTGCTATAACAATATGCTGCTAATTTTGGCCCATGATGACAAACAGTGAAAACGCTGAGCCATCGTGGAGCATGTTAGGAAGCCAGCCAGACTGCCAGAGGAGGGTGTGTGTGTGTATGTGTGTGTTTTACTGGTCCTAAACTAAGCAGGGGGAGGGTGGTGAAAGTGGATGAAAGGCAGAGCTATTGTGTATATGTCAGGATCTTAGTCCTGCTGCTGTTGAGGGGGTTAAATAGGTGAGAGAGAGAGAGAGAGAGAGAGAGAGAGAGAGAGAGAGAGAGAGAGAGAGAGAGAGAGAGAGAGAGAGAGAGAGAGAGAGAGAGAGAGGAATGGGGGCCATCTGAACCATGGTGGATATGTCAGGCACTCAGCCTTCGGCTGCTGTTGAGTGGGTGAGATGGGAGGGAAAGACTGTGTATGTCAGGCATCTGACAGAGCCCAGTATTATCAAGGCAGCACCGGGGGGAATGAGAGGGGGTATGAGAGGGGACAGGGGGTGTGTGTGTGTCAGGTACCCAGTCTCGGCTGCTGTTGAAGGAGATGAAAGGGGCAGAGAGTGGAGTAGGAGTGGAGAGATGAGTGGAGGGGGTAGAAGAGGGGAGAGGGGAGGGGAAGCTGAACCATTGCCTTCATGTCAGGACCCCAGCTCTGCTGGCTCTGCTACCCAGCCAACACAGCTGCTGAGAGGAAGAGAGGCGAGAGGGGACCAACGGTTTGGGATAGGCTGCTGAAGATAGAGGTAGACCAATTGCAATGCACTAAACAGAGAATAGGGTGCCATTTGGGACACACCCAGGGTGAGGGGGGGCATGGTGGGAGGTAGGAGGGGTGCCTGCCTAGCAGGGGGTACGAGGATGCCACTGAGTGGGGCAGTGGCAGGGGGTGGGGGAAGCATGTGTGGTGCTCTAGGTATGAGAAAGAGGGAGATCAGAGGAGAAGGGCTGGTCAGGGCTGGTCAGAGGTTGGGCAGCTGAGAGGTTCGCATTTCTGCTGTGGTAATGTGCTCCTGTCTGTGTGTGTGTGTGTGTTGATGCTGGGTTATCCCCATTCTGCTGCCACCTGCTCCACATAGCCAGAGAGCTGAGCCACATTCAGAAAAAGGGTTCCAAAGGGGTTGTTCGGCTGTCCCCATAGGAGAACCCTTTTTGGTTCCAGGTAGAACCCTTTTTGGTTCCAGGTCGAACTATTTTGGGTTCCATGTAGAGCCCTCTGTGTAAAGGGTTCTACATGGAACTCAAAAAGGTTCTACCTGGAACCAAAAAGGGTTCTTCAAAGGATTCTCCTATGGGGACAGCCGAATAACCTTTTTAGGTTCACCTTTTTTTTTAAAAAGAGTGCAGAGCAGAAAGAGCAGGCTGCACTGAGCTGCAGGGGCCTGGTACACAGCATAGAACCCTATGATAGAACCCTATTTACAGTAATACACTGGATAGAACCCTATGACAACCTCATTTACACTGGATTGAACGATTTACAGTAATACAATTTTCTGAAACCCTCTTTAGTGTACCTTCCATATAACCTCTCTAATACCCTTTTCACTGTACTTTCATTTCCCTCCCTTAAGACATTTAGGACCAGTTTCCCGGACACAGATTAAGCCTAGTCCTGGACAAAATAGTATGAACAATGGAGAATCTCCATTGAAATAGATGTTTAGGTCAGGACTAGGCCTAATCTGTGGGGAAAATCGGTCCATAAAGTGTAGCTGTTGTAACACCTAAATTAAACTATTTAGCAGGTTATTTTTATAAGCACTGACAACATTGTTAACTCTAAGATGTGCTTATTGTTTGTGGAGTATGTCAAGTACAGTGAAATGTATATGTTAAGTTTTCAGTTGTGTAATAGAACAACCAGTAATTGGAACAACCCGTTTCACATTTAAAACGCTAACATGCGAGTACAAGGGGTACTCAAAACAATTTTCATGAGAGTACTCGAACACAGAGATTCTTTCAAAACCCATCCCTACTATCCAGTGTTCACAAGAGTTCATCCCTAGACATCCATTTTGACCATCCGTTCCCCTTGAAAACCATTAGGAGCCTGGCGCCTGTTGCTGCTGCACTGAGTAGCACTCTCTGTCCTCTGGATGGCTTTGTTATAGAGGTATATTACTGCCTGCTCCCTGTAGCTGGGCCCAGCACCTGTCCTTTTAAACCACAGAATTCACACATACGCACACACACACACACAGACTGACACACACACACACACACACACACACACACACACACACACAGACAGACTGACACACACACAAACTGACACACACACACACACACACACACACACACAGCAGCTGCAGCCCACTCCTCACCTCTCAGAATAGAGCAGAAACACCAGGCTGACTCAGGAGGACATGTGTAGGTGGATTCCACATTCAACCCAGCCATTAAAACGAGGGAGGGAGGGAGGGAGGGACAACTCATGGATTTTCTGCTTGTGTACAACTAACTACACATACTGTATAACAGTTAGGAGTGTACTGGCACTCACACTCATAACAGTGTATCTGTCTGCAGATGGAAATGCGTCACCTCTAGTGATTGCAGAATCAGAATCAACTGTGTGTCGTGTTGTGAATACTGGAGACCAAGCATTCTTTAATGTTCGTGATATAATGATGGATAGATAGATTAATGATTGTTTTGATCTTTGAATGCCAGTTGAGACATTTAATATTACTATTTGATTCTTGTGATTTTATGCAATTATTTGAAATGAAGAGAGGCAGCGGCCTAGTGACATGAAGGATAATGATTGTGAATCATAACTGTTTTTGAAGGATTCGCTCTAGAAACAATCTTAATAGCCCTGAATTATGGTGAATTAGCTAAGAGCTATTGTATATAAAGAGTCATATTACTGCCACTGGGAGCAAGCAACATCTCCCCCTCTCTCTCGGTCTCTCTCTCCCTCTCTCTTCCCCCTCCCTCTTTCACTCCATCCCTTCCTCCTTCTCTCTTCATCTCGCCCTCTCTTTCACTCTCTCCCTCCCTCTCTCTCCCCCTCTCTCTCTCTCTCTCTCCCTCCCTTCTCTCTCTCCCTCTACCCCTGTCTGACTGGGCTCTCCTGAGTGCAGCGGGTCCAGAAATATAGAGAACAGGAAATACTTGGAGGGTGATATCATATTCTGCAAAAGGCCTGAAAAGGCCCTGAAAAAAAGCTAACTTCTAATTGCACACTTCACCAACTACACGCTACACTCCACATACTCACAGAGAGAAAGAGACATATTATACATGATTGTATAATACATAGTCCTTATACCATGGTTAGAACAATCAGTAGGCCTACCTACCAAGTAGAGTGTAGGTACAAATCGATTACAGTGTAGCTACACGATGTTACATGGTATTTGCAACTGTTATGTTAAGCTACGGTTTGCGGCTTACAGAGTTGACCAGCAGCACACTTACTATATGAGGCTGCTGTAAACCTGTCTGGGTTGAAGTCGATTGTCACAGGATGGAGATATAGAAGTGAGAAAAAAAGGACAAAGCAAAATGTAGCATTATTAACATAAATGAGAGAGGTTTTGCATTTTGGAGCTACACAACCACCTCCCATTAATCTAAATCATAGCTAATGACATCTCTGAAGTTGATGAATTGTCGAACTTCTTTTTACATAATATTGTCCTTTCTAGGGGCACAATAGCAGGTAGCACAATCAAAGCACTGGCTACGGCTCTGAGCGCAATGAAAAGTAAACCTGAAGTTTTGTAAAGGCAGAAAGAGCCAACAGAAAGGCCTCCAGTATTTCTTGTCTGGAACATCTAGTCTTCATTGTGTTGCACTTGCACCCCCCTCCAGTCTTCAGACCTTCCCAGCAACAGCTCACTATCCAAGAGGGACCAAACCTCTTCACCTTTCCTCTCCTCCTCTCCCCCCCTCCTCTCCTCCTCCCCTCCTCCTCTCCTCTCCTCCTCTCCTCTCCTCCTCTCCTCCACCTCTCCTCCTCCCCCTCTTCTCTTCATACTTCTTTAAACTTCTGCTTTGGCTCCAACTTCAGTCTGCACTAGCTTTGAACTTTTTGCTGTTGGCTAGTGAACTCTGGGTCTTTGTAGGTTTATCACCCTCTAGTCTATCTGGAGGGACGTGTTCAGTTTAACAGAGTCCAAATAAAAGGCTAGGGATAGGGTGTGTGTGTGTGTGTGTGTGTGTGTGTGTGTGTAGGTTGCTGAACAGAGTTCCTCTAGTCATTCATCTATGAGCTTGCTTATGTATCTGACTCTGGGAAGACTGCAAATCTATATTTACTCTAGTCAGTGACCTCCTTGCGCTGAACATGATCCTCTGTTACATAAAGGACAATAATCAATACACGCACACACACACACTCGCAGGCACACACACTGGGATCAGAGGATGGAGTTACTTCATAGATACTTCTCTTTTATTCTCTTGTACCCCACTTTCCTGCAACAAATGACCAAATCGCCCTCTAGTGGCCTCATGGGTGGAATATTATTCATAATTTCATAATTAATCAACATTTTTATTTTCTTTAGCTGAAAATCTGGTGTTTCTATGTCAAATAGTTTTCTTATATTTCAGTCTTCTGTGATGTATATAGAGTGTAATATTGGAATGCAAACTCAAAATGTAATATATTTCAACTCTGTATCTGACATGGTACAGGTGTATTCTTTTTTCTAAGCCCTAAACCATGTGTGTGAGGTGTATACTTTTGTTTCAAAGTAGATTTGTTTAAGACTACCAAGAAACACTCTGTGTGACCCTGATTTAGCCCAATGCACTAAAAGCTTAACTTCAGTACAGAAATTTGTAGGCGGCTTTACTTAATTAAGCACATACTCTCTCTCTCTCTCTCTGTCTTTCCCTCTCTGCTGCTGCTTGGATGTGTATTACATTGAGGGCCACGAGAGCCACCGGCTAACGTTATGTACTCACTCCTTGTTTGAATGATGAAGCTGTGTTCAAATTCAAACTCTCTGTGTCTCTCTCTTTCTCTCCATCTGGCTCTCTCTTTCTGGTAAGTAATGAGAAGACAAACAAACACACACACATGCACACACACACATACTCACACTCACAGATCACTCCACTTGTCATATGCCCACTCAGTTCATGAATGTCTAAGACCTACCATTGATCTCTGAGTTCTGAATGGAGCCAGCGGGGGCATCTACAGTAGTATACTGCATTTAATTTCTCTCTCTCACACACACACACGCACACACATTATACAGTCTGATAAACATAAGAAATTGGTCAATAAGGAGAGGCTATTGAGGCAAATAGCTCTGTTAGAAAGATTTCAATGTTTTACTGTAAGTGGAGAGAAGGGAGGGGAGGGGTGCAGAGGGCAGAGAGAGGAGGTAGAGGGAAGGAGTAGAAGAGGGAAGGAGGAGAGGAGCGAAAGAGGAGAAGTAGAGGAGGGAAGGAGTAGAGGAGGGAAGGAGGAGAGGAGGAGTAGAGGAGAGGAGGGAAGGAGGAGAGGAGGAGTAGAGGAGAGGAGGGAAGGAAGGAAGGGAGGAGGGAAGGAGTAGAGTAAAGGTTGACTTTATTATTGGTTATGTTATACTAGAAGGGTTTTTATCAAATTCAATTGTTTTCATACACAATGCAATGTGGTCAGAAAACAAACCAATGTCGATACTGTCTCCCTCCCCCTCTCCCTTTACTTCTCCCTCTCCCTCTCCTTCTCCCTTTCCCTCCCCCTCTGCCGCTCCTTCTCACTCTCTCCTTCCTCCCCCTCTACCTCTAACTCGCTTCTCCCCCTCCCCCTATCCATCCCCTTCTCCCTCTCAGCCTCCCTCT
>NC_059223.1:526064-559198 GCF_020615455.1 Coregonus clupeaformis | reverse complement strand
CCAGTCCTTCCTTTGGGAATACAGGCCCCATATCTCAGTTACTGGAAGATAGGGGGACATGTCAAACCAGTCCTTCCTTTGGGAATACAGGCCCATATCTCAGTTACTGGAAGATAGGGGGGACATGTCAAACCAGTCCTTCCTTTGGGAATACAGGCCCATATCTCAGTTACTGGAGGGCAGGGGGACATGTCAAACCAGTCCTTCCTTTGTGAATACAGGCCCATATCTCAGTTACTGGAAGATAGGGGGGACATGTCAAACCAGTCCTTCCTTTGGGAATACAGGTCCATATCTCAGTTACTGGAAGATAGGGGGACATGTCAAACCAGTCCTTCCTTTGGGAATACAGGTCCATATCTCAGTTACTGGAAGATAGGGGGGACATGTCAAACCAGTCCTTCCTTTGGGAATACAGGTCCATATCTCAGTTACTGGAAGATAGGGGGGACATGTCAAACCAGTCCTTCCTTTGTGAATACAGGTCCATATCTCAGTTACTGGAAGATAGGGGGACATGTCAAACCAGTCCTTCCTTTGGGAATACAGGTCCATATCTCAGTTACTGGAAGATAGGGGGACATGTCAAACCAGTCCTTCCTTTGTGAATACAGGTCCATATCTCAGTTACTGGAGGGCAGGGGGACATGTCAAACCAGTCCTTCCTTTGGGAATACAGGCCCATATCGCAGTTACTGGAAGATAGGGGGGACATGTCAAACCAGTCCTTCCTTTGTGAATACAGGCCAATATCTCAGTTACTGGAAGATAGGGGGGACATGTCAAACCAGTCCTTCCTTTGGGAATACAGGCCCATATCTCAGTTACTGGAGGGCAGGGGGACATGTCAAACCAGTCCTTCCTTTGGGAATACAGGCCCATATCGCAGTTACTGGAGGGCAGGGGGACATGTCAAACCAGTCCTTCCTTTGTGAATACAGGTCCATATCGCAGTTACTGGAAGATAGGGGGGACATGTCAAACCAGTCCTTCCTTTGGGAATACAGGTCCATATCTCAGTTACTGGAGGGCAGGGGGACATGTCAAACCAGTCCTTCCTTTGGGAATACAGGCCCATATCTCAGTTACTGGAAGATAGGGGGGACATGTCAAACCAGTCCTTCCTTTGGGAATACAGGTCCATATCTCAGTTACTGGAAGATAGGGGGGACATGTCAACCCAGTCCTTCCTTTGTGAATACAGGTCCATATCTCAGTTACTGGAGGGCAGGGGGACATGTCAAACCAGTCCTTCCTTTGGGAATACAGGTCCATATCTCAGTTACTGGAGGGCAGGGGGACATGTCAAACCAGTCCTTCCTTTGGGAATACAGGCCCATATCTCAGTTACTGGAAGATAGGGGGGACATGTCAAACCAGTCCTTCCTTTGGGAATACAGGTCCATATCTCAGTTACTGGAGGGCAGGGGGGACATGTCAAACCAGTCCTTCCTTTGGGAATACAGGTCCATATCTCAGTTACTGGAAGATAGGGGGGACATGTCAAACCAGTCCTTCCTTTGTGAATACAGGTCCATATCTCAGTTACTGTAGGGCAGGGGGACATGTCAAACCAGTCCTTCCTTTGGGAATACAGGCCCATATCTCAGTTACTGGAAGATAGGGGGACATGTCAAACCAGTCCTTCCTTTGGGAATACAGGTCCATATCTCAGTTACTGGAAGATAGGGGGACATGTCAAACCAGTCCTTCCTTTGGGAATACAGGTCCATATCTCAGTTACTGGAAGATAGGGGGGACATGTCAAACCAGTCCTTCCTTTGTGAATACAGGTCCATATCTCAGTTACTGGAGGGCAGGGGGACATGTCAAACCAGTCCTTCCTTTGGGAATACAGGCCCATATCTCAGTTACTGGAAGATAGGGGGGACATGTCAAACCAGTCCTTCCTTTGGGAATACAGGTCCATATCTCAGTTACTGGAGGGCAGGGGGGACATGTCAAACCAGTCCTTCCTTTGGGAATACAGGTCCATATCTCAGTTACTGGAGTTCAGAAATAAATCCTGTTATTTACCGTCTTGCGCCTGACTCCTTCAAAATCACCTCATCACATTTGCTTAATGTAAGGAATTTGAAAATATTTATATTTTTACTTCTACTTTTGATACTTAATTATATTTTAGCAATTACGTGTACTTTTGATACTTAAGTATATTTAAAACCAAATACTTTTAGACTTTTACTCAAGTAGTATTTTACAGGGTGACTTTCACTTTTACTTGAGTAACTTTCTATTAAGGTCTCTTTACTTTTACTCAAGTATGACAATTGGGTACTTTTTCCACCACTGACTACTTGTCATTCTAACCAGGGCTGGAGAATAAAACACAAGTTGAATCAGATATAGGACCAACAAGGAGATTTCAATGAAAGGTTTTTCTTTATTTATGTAAACCAAGGCATCTTTGAACTAAAGACTCAGAGGTTCAGAGGCCGGGACGCGTGGCGCAGACAAAAGCATACTTTTGGAGCAGAATACGTCGTTCCACAGCTTCTCCTTTAAGTCGTTAGTGTGAACACAGTTCTCCATTCCACTTAGATTATTGGGCTCATTTGGAGACCAGAACGTGTAGACCAACTTGGAGCCGTCCGACCACATCCATCTCCCTTCCTTGTAGAGGTCACTCAGCCCGATCCAGGTATTGCTCTCAGCAGGGTCGAAGTCATGGATCAGGTTATTCACGAAGCCGAATTCCCCTTTGCTGTTCACAGAGACCAGGTTGGCTCCCTGGGTCACGCAGTAGGACTCTGCATCGGCCTAGTCCAGCTGAGAGGCGAAGTACTTGAAGCAGCGGTTGTTGAACCTGGACCAGCCCGGGGGACAGGCGGTGACCTGGGGCTCTGAGAGCTCCCCCTCCTGGTCAGGCACGGGAGTGCAGTGTAGAGCACCAACAGCCAGGCTGAGTAGGCAGAGGAAGCGGAGGGCAACAGGCATGGTGAAGAGGTTTCTGTTCTGGTGAAGAGTCACTGAAGTAGGCAGGAGAATGGCTCTAGGGTCCTGGGGTCTGGTCTGCAGGTCTGCTCCTGTGTGCTGGGCTAGCTAGGCAGGAGAATGGCTCTAGGGTCCTGGGGTCTGGTCTGCAGGTCTGCTCCTGTGTGCTGGGCTAGCTAGGTAGGAGGATATGTGGGCTGCAGTGGGTCCTTTTATCTCACGTTGAGAGGGTGGGGAGGAGGAGTTGATTTTATATAACTACTGGGTTACGTGGCATGGTCGCAACATTTTTCCAGATAAGGTGGTACTGCGACCGTGCCACGTAACCCAGTAGTTATATAAAATCTGCAGCTGTGGTCTTCCCATATTATTTTTAGTTAAGTCCCAGGGCCAGTGTTCACGAAGCGTCTCAGAGTAAAAGCACTGATCAAGGATCAAAACTCTTAGTTCAGTAGTCCTTCCTTTGGGAATACAGGCCCATATCGCAGTTACTGGAAGATAGGGGGGACATGTCAAACCAGTCCTTCCTTTGTGAATACAGGTCCATATCTCAGTTACTGGAGGGCAGGGGGACATGTCAAACCAGTCCTTCCTTTGGGAATACAGGTCCATATCTCAGTTACTGGAAGATAGGGGGGACATGTCAAACCAGTCCTTCCTTTGTGAATACAGGCCCATATCTCAGTTACTGGAAGATAGGGGGGACATGTCAAACCAGTCCTTCCTTTGGGAATACAGGCCCATATCGCAGTTACTGGAGGGCAGGGGGGACATGTCAAACCAGTCCTTCCTTTGTGAATACAGGCCCATATCTCAGTTACTGGAGGGCAGGGGGACATGTCAAACCAGTCCTTCCTTTGTGAATACAGGCCCATATCGCAGTTACTGGAGGGCAGGGGGACATGTCAAACCAGTCCTTCCTTTGGGAATACAGGCCCATATCGCAGTTACTGGAGGGCAGGGGGACATGTCAAACCAGTCCTTCCTTTGGGAATACAGGCCCATATCGCAGTTACTGGAGGGCAGGGGGACATGTCAAACCAGTCCTTCCTTTGTGAATACAGGCCCATATCGCAGTTACTGGAGGGCAGGGGGACATGTCAAACCAGTCCTTCTTTTGTGAATAGAGGCCCATATCTCAGTTACTGGAGGGCAGGGGGACATGTCAAACCAGTGACCAGATAAAGTACTGCACCAGTGAGAGCATGCTGTCGGGCAGTATCCCCGCCTGGGACGGCAACTACACCGTCCGAAACTTCAGGGCTCTCCAGAGGGTGGTGCAGTCAGCCCAACGCATCACCAGGGGCACACTGCCTGCTCTCCAGCACATCTACAGCACCCGGTGTCACAGGAAGGCCAAGTAGATCATCAAGGACCTCAGCCACCCGAGCCACGGCCTGTTCACCCAACTACCATCTTAAAGCTGGGACCGAGAGACTGAGAAACAGCTTCTACCTCCAGGCCATCAGACTGTTAAATAGTCACCACTAGCCGGCCTCCGCCCAGTACCCTGACCTGAACCTTAGTCACTGTCACTAGCCGGCTACCGGCCGGTACTCTACCCTGCACCTTAGAGACTGCTGCCCCATGTACATAGAAATAATAGAACACTGGTCACTTTAATAATGTTTTCATACTGTTTTACCCACTTCATATGTATATACTGTTTTCTAGTCCAGGCTCATCCTATATAACTACTGCTGAACACACCTTTTCTATCATATACTGTCTATACTGTCTATACACACCATGTGATTAGATGTATGAGTACATGACCAATAACAGGTGATTATATTAGATCTATGGGTGAAAACACTGTTACAGGATACAGTCTGCTGTAAAGTCTGCATCAAACAGTGGAGACATTAAAACACAGTCGGAGTCCAGAATGGAACCTATCCCCTATGTAGTGCACTACTTTTGACCAGGGCACGTAGGGTCCAAGTAGTGCACTTTACAGGGAATAGGGTGCCATTTGGTATGTAATCATAATTAGCTGGATGTGTTCCAGACACAAACAGAAGACTTAATTAGCTGGATGTGTTCTAGACACAAACAGAATACTTAATTAGCTGGATGTGTTCTAGACACAAACAGAATACTTAATTAGCTGGATGTGTTCCAGACACAAACAGAAGACTTAATTAGCTGGATGTGTTCTAGACACAAACAGAATACTTAATTAGCTGGATGTGTTCCAGACACAAACAGAAGACTTATTTAGCTGGATGTGTTCTAGACACAAACAGAAGACTTAATTAGCTGGATGTGTTCCAGACACAAACAGAATACTTAATTAGCTGTATGTGTTCTAGACACAAACAGAATACTTAATTAGCTGGATGTGTTCCAGACACAACAGAATACTTAATTAACTGGATGTGTTCTAGACACAAAACAGAATACTTAATTAACTGGATGTGTTCTAGACACAAACAGAATACGGAATTATCTGGATGTGTTCCAGACACAAACAGAGGACTTAATTAGCTGGATGTGTTCTAGACACAGAACAGAATACTTAATTAGCTGGATGTGTTCTAGACACAAACAGAATACTTAATTAGCTGGATGTGTTCCAGACACAAACAGAATACTTAATTAGCTGGATGTTTTCCAGACACAAACAGAAGACTTAATTAGCTGGATGTGTTCTAGACACAAAACAGAATACTTAATTAGCTGGATGTGTTCTAGACACAAAACAGAGACTTAATTAGCTGGATGTGTTCTAGACACAAACAGAAGACTTAATTAGCTGGATGTGTTCCAGACACAAACAGAAGACTTAATTAGCTGGATGTGTTCTAGACACAAAACAGAATACTTAATTAGCTGGATGTGTTCCAGACACAAACAGAATACTTAATTAGCTGGATGTGTTCCAGACACAAACAGAAGACTTAATTAGCTGGATGTGTTCCAGACACAAACAGAAGACTTAATTAGCTGGATGTGTTCCAGACACAAACAGAATACTTAATTAGCTGGATGTGTTCCAGACACAAACAGAAGACTTAATTAGCTGGATGTGTTTTAGACACAAAACAGAATACTTAATTAGCTGGATGTGTTCTAGACACAAAACAGAGACTTAATTAGCTGGATGTGTTCCAGACACAAACAGAAGACTTAATTAGCTGGATGTGTTCCAGACACAAACAGAAGACTTAATTAGCTGGATGTGTTCCAGACACAAACAGAAGACTTAATTAGCTGGATGTGTTCTAGACACAAACAGCAAATAGACGACTTAATTAGCTGGATGTGTTCCAGACACAAACAGAATACTTAATTAGCTGGATGTGTTCCAGACATAAACAGAAGACTTAATTAGCTGGATGTGTTCCAGACATAAACAGAAGACTTAATTAGCTGGATGTGTTCCAGACACAAACAGAAGACTTAATTAGCTGGATGTGTTCCAGACACAAACAGAAGACTTAATTAGCTGGATGTGTTCTAGACACAAACAGAATACTTAATTAGCTGGATGTGTTCCAGACACAAACAGAAGACTTAATTAGCTGGATGTGTTCCAGACACAAACAGAATACTTAATTAGCTGGATGTGTTCTAGACACAGAACAGAAGACTTAATTAGCTGGATGTGTTCTAGACACAAAACAGAAGACTTAAGTAGCTGGATGTGTTCCAGACACAAACAGAAGACTTAATTAGCTGGATGTGTTCCTTCATTCCCATGTCCATCTAAAGCCTGAACATCAATAGGTAAAGCTGACCGGCGTTAGTACCCGCTGACAGAGTAAGGGCATATGCTAAGTATGTGGCTGAATGAGAAGTGTATGTTTCACGACTCAGGATAAGACCCAGATGCAGACAGTTCGAAATAGCAAAAGTTTATTTACAAAAACAGGGGGCAGGCAAACGACAGGCAGAGGTCAGTAATCCAGAGTCTGAAAGGTACAGAAAGGACAGGCAGTCTCAGGGTCAGGACAGGCAGGATGGTCAAAACCGGGACAAACTGGAAAACAGGGGCTAGAGCAAAACAGGAGTATGGGGAAAAAAATGCTTGTAGGCTTGACGAAACAAGACGAACTGGCAACAGACAAACAGAGAACACAGGTATAAATACCCTGGGGATAATGGGGAAGATGGGCGCCACCTGGTGGGGGGTGGAGACAAGCAGAAAGACAGGTGAAACAGATCAGGGTGTCACAGTATGATGGTAAGGGTAACGTGCAATGTATGTCTTATGTTGAGTGTGTAATGTACGGTGTCTTTTGTATACAGCAGTACCGTGTCTAAGACAATTTTCCCCTTGGGACATTAAAGTTCATCCTATCCTATCCTATCCTATCCTATCCTATCCTATCCTATCCTATCCTATCCAAACAGACGGCTTCATTAGCTCAGTTCATTTCCAGATAGTAGCACTCTGCTGCTTTGGTTTCCACACCTGACCTGTGTTGCTGTGAGCATTCAGGACCTCAGACTGGGGCAAAGGTTCACCTTCCAACAGGACAACGACCCTAAGCACACAGCCAAGACAACGCAGGAGTGGCTTCGGGACAAGTCTCTGAATGTCCTTGAGTTGGCCCAGCCCAGAGTCCGGACTTGAACCCGATCGAACATTTCTGGAGAGACCTGAAAATAGCTGTGCAGCGACACTCCCCATCCAACCTGACAGAGCTTGAGAGGATCTGCAGAGAAGAATGGGAGAAACTCCCCAAATACAGGTGTGCCAAGCTTGTAGCGTCATCCCCAAGAAGACTCGAGGCTGTAATCGCTGCCAAAGGTGTTTCAATAAAGTACTGAGCAAAGGGTCTGAATACTTATATAAATGTGATATTTCCATTTTTATTTTTTAATACATTTGCAGCATTTTCTAAAAACCTGTTTTTGCTTTGTCATTATGGGGTATTGTGTGTAGATTGATGAGGGGAAAAAAAACAATGTAATCAATTTTAGAATAAGGCTGTAACGTAACAAAATGTTGAAAAAGTCAAGGGGTCTGAATACTTTCCGAATGCACTGTATCCCAAACATTAACCCTTACCTTAACCCTTACCTTAACCCTTACCTTAACCCTTACCTTAACCCTTACATTGTATTGCACTGTGTTGTATTGTATTGTGTTGTATTGTCTTGTGTTGTGTTGTGTTGTATTGTGTTGTGTTGTGTTGTGTTGTATTGTGTATTGTATTGTGTTGTATTCTGTTGTATTGTGTTGTGTTCTATTGTGTAGTATTCTGTTGTATTGTGTTGTGTTCTATTGTGTAGTATTCTGTTGTATTGTGTTGTGTTCTATTGTGTAGTATTCTGTTGTATTGTGTTGTGTTCTATTGTGTAGTATTCTGTTGTATTGTGTTGTGTTCTATTGTGTAGTATTCTGTTGTATTGTGTTGTGTTGTGTTCTATTGTGTAGTATTCTGTTGTATTATGTTGTGTTGTATTCTGTTGTGTTGTGTTGTATTCTGTTGTATTATTTTCTATTGTGTTGTATTGCATCGTGTTGTGTTGTATTTTATTGTGTAGTATTATGTTGTATTGTGTTGTGTTGTATTGTATTGTGTTCTTGTGTTGTAATGTATTCTGTTGTATTGTGTTGTTTTGTAATGTATTGTGTTCTGTTGTGTTGTATTGTATTGCATTCTGTTGTGTTGTATAGTTTTGTATTGTATAGTGTTGTATTGTCTTGTATTCAGTGGTGATTTTAGCAATTTGGGATGCATGTCAGCAAAGCCACAACACAACACAACACAAAAAAAATACATTAATAGCACTATAACGGTGACAAACGGTGCCCACAAACTGTTAGGCCCTACATAAAGCTGTCCCAACGGCAGAGTCTCAACAGCAGTCCCAACACCTTACCACTGCTACACCTGGCTATCAGTGGAGCCTTGTCTGGCAGCGAAACAGTTCATTCAGCCTCATTTACTGCCTTTTAAAAAAACATAGCTGATATGGCTGACTTGCTTAAACAAATGTGGTTTCTACTGACAATTGAGATGTACAAACTATGGCATAAGGGGACGACGAGCGGATAAGAGGCAATCCGTAATTTAGATTAAGACAATGAGCGAGCTAGGACGGACGTAGTCAATATACAGTGGGGGAAAAAAGTATTTAGTCAGCCACCAATTGTGCAAGTTCTCCCACTTAAAAAGATGAGAGAGGCCTGTAATTTTCATCATAGGTACACGTCAACTATGACAGACAAAATGAGAAAAAAAAATCCAGAAAATCACATTGTGGAATTTTTAATGAATTTATTTGCAAATTATGGTGGAAAATAAGTATTTGGTCAATAACAAAAGTTTCTCAATACTTTGTTATATACCCTTTGATGGCAATGACACAGGTCAAACATTTTCTGTAAGTCTTCACAAGGTTTTCACACACTGTTGCTGGTATTTTGTCCCATTCCTCCATGCAGATCTCCTCTAGAGCAGTGATGTTTTGGGGCTGTCGCTGGGCAACACGGACTTTCAACTCCCTCCAAAGATTTTCTATGGGGTTGAGATCTGGAGACTGGCTAGGCCACTCCAGGACCTTGAAATGCTTCTTACGAAGCCACTCCTTCGTTGCCCGGGCGGTGTGTTTGGGATCATTGTCATGCTCAAAGACCCAGCCACGTTTCATCTTCAATGCCCTTGCTGATGGAAGGAGGTTTTCACTCAAAATCTCACGATACATGGCCCCATTCATTCTTTCCTTTACACGGATCAGTCGTCCTGGTCTCTTTGCAGAAAAACAGCCCCAAAGCATGATGTTTCCACCCCCATGCTTCACAGTAGGTATGGTGTTCTTTGGATGCAACTCAGCATTCTTTGTCCTCCAAACACGACGAGTTGAGTTTTTACCAAAAAGTTCTATTTTGGTTTAATTTGACCATATGACATTCTCCCAATCCTCTTCTGGATCATCCAAATGCACTCTAGCAAACTTCAGACGGGCCTGGACATGTACTGGCTTAAGCAGGGGGACACGTCTGGCACTGCAGGATTTGAGTCCCTGGCGGCGTAGGTGTTACTGATGGTAGGCTTTGTTACTTTGGTCCCAGCTCTCTGCAGGTCATTCACTATGTCCCCCGTGTGGTTCTGGGATTTTTGCTCACCGTTCTTGTGATCATTTTGACCCCACGGGGTGAGATCTTGCGTGGAGCCCCAGATCGAGGGAGATTATCAGTGGTCTTGTATGTCTTCCATTTCCTAATAATTGCTCCCACAGTTGATTTCTTCAAACCAAGCTGCTTACCTATTGCAGATTCAGTCTTCCCAGCCTGGTGCAGGTCTACAATTTTGTTTCTGGTGTCCTTTGACAGCTCTTTGGTTTTGGCCATAGTGGAATTTGGAGTGTGACTGTTTGAGGTTGTGGACAGGTGTCTTTTATACTGATAACAAGTTCAAACAGGTGCCATTAATACAGGTAATGAGTGGAGGACATAGGAGCCTCTTAAAGAAGAAGTTACAGGTCTGTGAGAGCCAGAAATCTTGTTTGTATGTGGGGACTAAACATTTGTTTCCAATATAATCACATTTTTAAAATAAATGCAGAATTCAGATTGTCTATACAGTGTTCTCCCGGTACACCAAGTCAGAACCGTAGGATAAATAAAGGGGAATATAAGCAGACAATGAAAGCTCTTACAATATTCGTTGATGACATTTCTCTAAAACAGGCTATAGGTTAAATGTGCACCACCAAGTCAGAACAGTAGGCTAAGTTATGAGGGAGGAAAGGGACTAAATTATTAGGGTGAGGCACATGGGCTACTAACAGCTTACTACACAACATACACTTAGTATTACTTTCTTAGCTACAGTATACATATCTCCCTGGCATATTACATCATTTATGCAGCAGCATACAATACATTTTTGGACTCACCTTGTTGTGCTGTGCTCACTTGAACAGGAAGGTGGCGCGGCGGTCCTTCATGGCAAATGTTGTCATCAAACTTTGTCATCAAAGTCTGTCATTCTCTGGATTTATGGTGCTTTCAAGACAACTGGGAACTTGGAAAAAAACAAGGTCGAATCATGATGACGTCAGTGACCTTCAGGTCGTAGCTCCAGAAAGAGGCCAGAGTTCTGGATTTACAATTCCAGGTTGGATGACCATTCAAAATGTATTTTCCCAGTCGGAGTTCGTTTTTCCCGAATTCCCAGTTGTCTTGAACTCAACTTTAGTCAGATTTCGCAGTTCCGAGTTAACAGTTGTTTTGATCGCGGCACAAATTATGCTTAATTGACAGCATGGCTAATGTTGAATGTTTATAATTTTAAGTTTGGAAAAGAGACCCTTAATCCCGGACTTGGGGCCACACAGCCACTCCACTGAATAGCAGGCTAGTGATTGCTTTGCAATGCTTGCAGTTAGCCACTGATTCCTTCCAAACCACTCATTGTTGAATTTGCGATTTCCAACTTGTTGTGTATTGTTTATGTACAATGGCCGATGAGCACCGATATGTTTAATCTATAATTTCTCTTCATTATTTCTCTTCATATGACAAGGATTAAAAAAGGATTTGCCAATAGATTGTCAACTTGATTCATGATGATGACTGCTAGCTAAGATTTTGAAAGTATGATGTTGACATGATTTGTCCAATCAAAGCTACTGTAGATATAACGTGATTTGACGTAATTGTATCCGTGGCCAATGACCTTGAGCCTTCTTGGATGGGCACTTCTAATGTAACTCTATGGCAGCACCCAAGGGGGTTGAATCTTCGAGCTCTACCCTTAGACTTGGCGGTGACGTAGTGTCCCCATGAGTGACAGAACACTGAGCCTATCGCTGCGCATCTAGAGAACATTACCAACACCTACACTCCGTATTTTCCGCTGGCTGCCCCACCACCACAGAAAGCACTGAGCTAGGCTGAAACACCTGCATTTTGGAGCTGCCTTACTCAAGAAAGCAAAAAAGCGGATTTATTAACTCAATTACCTTATCTTTTCATTGTTTGCAAACTGATATGTGGTACGTATTAATGCCAAAATAACATGCAAAACAGGCAAGCCCCCCCAAAAAAATATCTTTATATATTTTTCTATTTTTTCTATTTTTTTTACTCAAAATGTGGGGCTCAAAATAGGTGGGGCTCTGGTGTTGTAATGTATTGTATGGTATTGTGTTGTATTGTGTTCTTATTTTGTGTCCTTGTATTGTGTTGTATTGTGTTGCGTGTACACACTGACTACTTCCTGCTGACGTCTTGCCAGGTCCACCTCACAAAATAGGTTTCTAACCTCAGGGGTCTTTTCCTGGTTAAAGAAAGGTTCAATAAAAATACATATTCTGTAGCTAGGCTATACAGTTTCCACACACCCTCACTATTGTTTTGTGTGAAGTATTGATTACAACATGATGTTCTGGTAACAATGCCTTGGGATTGGACCCCCTGTTGGGTAATGGCTTTCAGAGCCTTTGAGAACAAGGGGTTTAGAGGGGTTTCTTTCTATACACATTTCTATATATTCACAGCAGTTCTCCATCTATATCTATATCACATCCATCTATATCACATCCATCTATATCTATATCACATCCATCTATATCTATATCACATCCATCTATATCTATATCACATCCATCTCCATCTATATCACATCCATATACATCTATATCACATCCATCTATATCTATATCACATCCATCTATATCTATATCACATCCATCTATATCTATATCACATCCACCTATATCTATATCACATCCATCTATATCTATATCACATCCATCTATATCTATATCACATCCATCTATATCTATATCACATCCATCTACATCTATATCACATCCATCTATATCTATATCACATCCATCTACATCTATATCACATCCATCTATATCTATATCACATCCACCTATATCTATATCACATCCATCTATATCTATATCACATCCATCTATATCTATATCACATCCATCTACATTCCCACATGTATAATCCAGTGGAGTCGCCACATAGGGACAGAGTTTCCATCTCCAGGTATGCACATCTTATACACTGCTTCTGTTTTCTCTACTGCCCAGAAGCTACTTCAAACCAGTTCTCCATCCAGAGAGAACACAGATGAAACAGAGTCCATTACGGGGGAGAGAGTTTCCAGCTCCAGGTATATATAGAGAGGAACACTGATGAAACAGACTCCATTACGGGGAGAGAGTTTCCAGCTCCAGGTATATATAGAGAGGAACACAGATGAAACAGAGTCCATTAAGGGGGAGAGAGTTTCCATCTCCAGGTATATATAGAGAGGAACACAGATGAAACAGAGTCCATTAAGGGGGAGAGAGTTTCCAGCTTCAGGTATATATAGAGAGGAACACCGATGAAACAGAGTCCATTACGGGGGAGAGAGTTTCCATCTCCAGGTATATATAGAGAGGAACACTGATGAAACAGACTCCATTATGGGGGAGAGAGAGAGGCGAGAGGCTATGGTGGACACGTGTGGAGAGGCTCCTGGGAGAATAGATATCCTATAATGGGAGCTTGTTATCCAAATGGACCTTTACCAGGAGGAGAGAGGGGTGTAGAGAGGAGGAGAGAGAGAGGGGTGTAGAGAGGAGGAGAAAGATGGGTATGTAGAGAGGAGAGAGAGAGGAGGAGAGAGAGGGATGTGAAAAGGAGGAGGGAGAGGGATGTAGAGTAGTGTAGAGAGAGCGGTAAAGAGGAAGAGAGAGGGGTGTAGTGAGGAGGAGAGAAGAGGAGAGAGAGCAGGAGAGAGAGGAGTCGAGAGAGGGTTAGAGAAGAGAGGGGAGGAGAGAGGGGTGTAGAGAGAAATGAGTAGAGAGGGTTAGAGAGGAGAGAGGAGGAGAGAGAGGAGGAGAGAGAGGAGGAGAGGGAGGAAGAGAGAGAGGAAGAGAAGGGGTTAGAGAGGAGGGAGGAGGAGAGAGAGGAGGAGAGAGAGGGTTAGAGAGGAGAGGGGAGGAGAGAGAGGAGGAGAGAGCGGAGGAGAGGGAGGAAGAGAGAGAGGAGTCGAGAGAGGGTTAGAGAGGAGAGGGGAGGAGAGAGTGGTGTAGAGAGGAGGAGAGAGGGGTAGAGAGAGGGGTATAAAGAGATGTGTGTGCTTGCTATTCCTGATGTCCGGCTATCTCTCTTTCCAGTCTCTTAAAGGGTTGACTGATACTGTTCTCCTCTCCGCTCCTAAACTCCAACCGTGGAACAACTGCTGTTAATGAAATAAGTATAACTTTGCATGGGCCCACTACTTTGCTTCACAGAGATATGTCACTTTCCTTTCTTTTCTTTTTTTCCTTGTGGAACATCAATAAAGTAATGCTCAGAGTCATTCTTCAGTTAGGCACCTCCATGTCATCCTGTGGGAACACTGCAATCCTGCTCATTCGTTTTTTTTGAACAGTTTGAACACTGTTGTCACCGGAGTTCCCGTGTCGCCTCAGATGACTTCAGATTTGATCTGATTTTTCATGACAGCCGCCCCCATAACGGGACCTGCTTCTTGAGATTTGACATCCTCTACAGCTGAAAGGTTCACTCTGTGTTTTTTACGGCCCTGTTGTAAACAAATAATGTGTAGCTTCAAAATATAGCTAAAACTATCATGCTGTCTGTCACGCCCTGGCTCTAGGGACTCTTTTAAGTTGAGCCAGGGTGTGTAGAGTTGATGTTTTGTGCTCGTTGTGTCTAGTCTAGTTTTTGTATATCTATGTTGGCCAGAGTGGTTCTCAATCAGAGGCAACGAGTATCAGCTGTTGCTGGTTGGCTCTGATTGGGAACCATATTTAGTCAGGTGGTTTTTCCCACAGTGTTTGTGGGATCTTGTTCCGTGTTGGTTTGTGGTTTTGCACCTGTGGACGTCACGTATCGATTTGTTGTTTTGTTCGTGTATCATTTAATAAATAAGTATGTTCACCTTCCACGCTGCGCCTTGGTCCTCTATATCCGACGATCGTGACACTGACGTCATGGACTGTACAGTCGGTCCTTCCAAAGCTCCGTCTATGAATCCCTCAGTTTTACAGCACACCTAGTGGCCACTGTGCAGTTTTCTTTTTTTCTTTTTTTTTATCACTTCATTTCACCCCCAATAACACACTTATAATTACGCTGACACACGCTATTGGGCGTCGCTTCACGTAGCAGAGGTCGTCACGGTGATGAGTGTTGGATCATGGGTGATCAGGATCGTGATCGGATAATTACTCTGACATCCCCACGTATCCTTGAGATAGAGACCAGAGCTATGTCCCAAGTTAGTGTAGTTTATTTTGACCGGGCCCACGCGGTAGTAGTGGACTATATAGGGAACAGGGCTCCGTTTGGGACGCTGCCCAGCGCTGGTTCACACAGTAAAGGAGGGTTGTTAATTCTCCGCAGAACGTTCGACAGATAATCATTCTCCAGTTGTCTAGTTCAAGTCTCAAATAGAATATACAACTGGTTTTCTCCCAGAAATAATCTCCCTCCCTCCCTCCCTCTCTCTCTCTCTCTCTCTCTCTCTCTCTCTCTCTCTCTCTCTCTCTCTCTCTCTCTCTCTCTCTCTCTCTCTCTCTCTCTCTCTCTCTCTCCTCTCCTCTCCCTCTCTCCTCTTCTCTCCCTCCCTCCTCTCCTCCTCTCCTCTCCTCTCCTCTCCTCTCCTCTCCCTCTCCTCTCCTCTCCTCTCCTCTCCTCTCCTCTCCTCTCCCTCCCTCCCTCCCTCCCTCCCTCCCTCCTCTCCTCTCTCTCCTCTCCTCTCCTCTCCTCTCCTCTCCTCTCCTCTCCTCTCCTCTCCTACAACTGGTAGTTCTGGTTATATAGAGCTGGTTTTCCCCAGCGTTATGGTTATATCCAGCTGGTTTTCCCCAGCGTTATGGTTATATCCAGCTGGTTTTCCCCAGCGTTATGGTTATATAGAGCTGGTTTTCCCCAGCGTTATGGTTATAGACAGCTGGTTTTCCCCAGCGTTATGGTTATATACAGCTGGTTTTGTCCAGAGTTATGGTTATATTCACCTCCCTGACCAAGGCCCTTCTCCCCCGATTGCTCAGTTTGGCCGGGCGGCCAGCTCTAGGAAGAGTCTTGGTGGTTCCAAACCTTCCATTTAAGAATGATGCAGGCCACTGTGTTCTTGGGGACCTTCAATGCTGCAGAAATATTTTGGTACCCTTCCTCAGATCTGTGCCTCGCCACAATCCTGTCTCAGAGCTCTGTGGACAATTCCTTCAACCTCATGGCTTGGTTTTTGCTCTGACATGCACTGTCGACTGTGGGACCTTATATAGACAGGTGTGTGCCTTTCCAAATCATGTCCAATCAATTGAATTTATCACAGGTGGACTCCAATCAAGTTGTAGAAACATCTCAAGGATGATCATTGGAAACAGGATGCACCTGAGATCAATTTCGAGTCTCATAGCAAATGGTCTGAATATTTATATAAATAAGGTATTTCTGATTTTGATTTTTAATAAATTTGCCAACATTTATAAAAACCTATTTTCGCTTTGTCATATGGGCTATTGTGTGTAGATTGATGAGGATTATTATTTTTTTTAATCAATTTTAAAACAAAGCTGTAACGCAATGAAATGTGGAAAAAGTCAAGGGGTCTGAATACTTTCTGAAAGCACTCTGGTTTTCCCCAGAGTTATGGTTATATACCGCTGGCCAAGGCCTGGAGCAAATGTTACATCCTGAGGAGAAGGAAACTACAGCAGGTTGGTGTACCATTTGTCCAGGTATTGCCTCAGTGGATATTCACTTTGCTTCAGTGTGTGTGTGTGTGTGTGTCTGTCTGTGTGTGTGTGTGTGTCTGTCTGTGTGTGTGTGTGTCTGTCTGTGTGTGTGTGTGTGTGTCTGTCTGTGTGTGTGTGTGTGTCTGTCTGTGTGTGTGTGTGTGTCTGTCTGTGTGTGTGTGTGTGTGTGTGTGTGTGTGTGTGTGTCTGTCTGTGTGTGTGTGTGTGTGTGTGTCTGTGTGTGTGTGTGTGTGTGTGTGTGTGTGTCTGTGTGTGTGTGTGTGTCTGTGTGTGTGTGTGTGTGTGTGTGTGTGTGTGTGTCTGTCTGTGTGTGTGTGTCTGTCTGTGTGTGTGTGTGTCTGTCTGTGTGTGTGTGTGTCTGTCTGTGTGTGTGTGTGTGTGAATGTTTTTTCCACAGTTATGCAGACACAGTAATTGGTGGTGAACACACACCCATACCATATAGACAGCTCCTCTGAAGGAATCTACTTCAGTCAGAAGCCCCCTAGCAACATACCACTATAGAACCCTCCTAGCAACATACCACTATAGAACCCCCCTAGCAACATACCACTATAGAACCACCCTAGCAACATACCACTATAGAACCCCCCTAGCAACATACCACTATAGAACCACCCTAGCAACATACCACTATAGAACCCCCCTAGCAACATACCACTATAGAACCCCCCTAGCCACATACCACTATAGAACCCCCCTAGCAACACACCACTATATAACCCCCCTAGCAACACACCACTATAGAATCCCCCTAGCAACATACCACTATAGAACTCCCCTAGCAACACACCACTATAGAACCCCCCTAGCCACATACCACTATAGAACCCCCCTAGCAACATACCACTATAGAACCCCCTAGCCACATACCACTATAGAACCCCCTAGCAACATACCACTATAGAACCCCCCTAGCAACATACCACTATAGAACCCCCTAGCCACATACCACTATAGAACCCCCCTAGCAACATACCACTATAGAACCCCCTAGCAACATACCACTATATAACCCACCTAGCAACACACCACTATAGAACCCCCCTAGCCACATACCACTATAGAACCCCCCTAGCAACATACCACTATAGAACCCCCTAGCCACATACCACTATAGAACCCCCCTAGCCACATACCACTATAGAACCCCCCTAGCAACATACCACTATAGAACCCCCCTAGCCACATACCACTATAGAACCCCCTAGCCACATACCACTATAGAACCCCCCTAGCCACATACCACTATAGAACCCCCCTAGCCACATACCACTATAGAACCTCCCTAGCAACACACCACTATAGAACCCCCTAGCAACATACCACTATAGAACCCCCTAGCAACATACCACTATAGAACCCCCCTAGCAACATACCACTATAGAACCCCGCTAGCAACATACCACTATAGAACCCCCCTAGCAACACACCACTATAGAACCCACCTAGCAATACACCACTATAGAACCCCCTTAGCAACACACCACTATAGAACCCCCCTACCACATACCACTATAGAACCCCCCTAGCAACATACCACTATAGAACCCCCCTAGTAACATACCACTATAGAACCCCCCTAGCAACATACCACTATAGAACCCCCCTAGCAACATACCACTATATAACCCACCTAGCAACACACCACTATAGAACCCCCCTAGCCACATACCACTATAGAACCCCCCTAGCAACATACCACTATAGAACCCCCCTAGTAACATACCACTATAGAACCCCCTAGCAACATACCACTATAGAACCCCCTAGTAACATACCACTATAGAACCCCCTAGCAACATACCACTATAGAACCCCCTAGCAACATACCACTATAGAACCCCCTAACAACATACGACTATAGAACCCCCCTAGCAACATACCACTATAGAACCCCCCTAGCAACATACCACTATATAACCCACCTAGCAACACACCACTATAGAACCCCCCTAGCCACATACCACTATAGAACCCCCCTAGCAACATACCACTATAGAACCCCCTAGTAACATACCACTATAGAACCCCCCTAGCAACATACCACTATAGAACCCCCCTAGCAACATACCACTATAGAACCCCCCTAGCAACATACCACTATAGAACCCCCCTAGCAACATACCACTATAGAACCCCCCTAACAACATACGACTATAGAACCCCCCTAGCAACATACCCCTATAGAACCCCCCTAGCAACATACCACTATAGAACCCCCTAGCAACATACCACTATAGAACCCCCTAGCAACATACCACTATAGAACCCCCCTAGCCACATACCACTATAGAACCCCCCTAGCAACATACCACTATAGAACCCCCCTAGCCACTTACCACTATAGAACCCCCCTAGCAACATACCACTATAGAACCCCCCTAGCAACATACCACTATAGAACCCCCTAGCAACATACCACTATAGAAACCCCTAGCAACATACCACTATATAACCCACCTAGCAACATACCACTATAGAACCCCCCTAGCAACATACCACTATAGAACCCCCTAGCCACATACCACTATAGAACCCCCTAGCAACATACCACTATAGAACCCCCTAGCAACATACCACTATAGAACCCCCCTAGCAACATACCACTATAGAACCCCCTAGCAACACACCACTATAGAACCCCCTAGCCACATACCACTATAGAACCCCCCTAGCAACATACCACTATAGAACCCCCTAGTAACACACCACTATAGAACCCCCTAGCAACATACCACTATAGAACCCCCTAGCCACATACCACTATAGAACCCCCCTAGCAACACACCACTATAGAACCCCCCTAGCAACACACCACTATAGAACCCCCTAGCCACATACCACTATAGAACCCCCCTAGCAACATACCACTATAGAACCCCCCTAGTAACACACCACTATAGAACCCCCTAGCAACATACCACTATAGAACCCCCTAGCAACATACCACTATAGAACCCCCCTAGCAACATACCACTATAGAACCCCCATAGCAACATACCACTATAGAACCCCCCTAGCAACACACCACTATAGAACCCCCCTAGCAACACACCACTATAGAACCCCCCTAGCAACACACCACTATAGAACCCCCATAGCAACACACAACTATAGAACCCCCCTAGCAACACACCACTATAGAACCCCCCTAGCAACACACCACTATAGAACCCCCCTAGCAACATACCACTATAGAACCCCCCTAGTAACACACCACTATAGAACCCCCCTAGTAACACACCACTATAGAAAACCCCTAGCAACATACACTATAGAACCCCCTAGCAACATACCACTATAGAACCCCCCTAGCAACATACCACTATAGAACCCCCTAGCAACATACCACTATAGAACCCCCCTAGCAACATACCACTATATAACCCACCTAGCAACATACCACTATAGAACCCCCTAGCAACATACCACTATAGAACCCCCTAGCCACATACCACTATAGAACCCCCCTAGCAACACACCACTATAGAACCCCCCTAGCAACATACCACTATAGAACCCCCCTAGCAACACACCACTATAGAACCCCCTAGCAACACACCACTATAGAACCCCCTAGCCACATACCACTATAGAACCCCCCTAGCAACATACCACTATAGAACCCCCCTAGTAACACACCACTATAGAACCCCCCTAGCAACATACCACTATAGAACCCCCCTAACAACATACCACTATAGAACCCCCCTAGCAACATACCACTATAGAACCCCCTAGCAACATACCACTATAGAACCCCCCTAGTAACATACCACTATAGAACCCCCCTAGCAACATACCACTATAGAACCACCCTAGTAACATACCACTATAGAACCCCCCTAGCAACATACCACTATAGAACCCCCCTAGCAACATACCACTATAGAACCCCCCTAGCAACATACCACTATAGAACCCCCCTAGCAACATACCACTATAGAACCCCCCCTAGCAACATACCACTATAGAACCCTCCTAGCAACATACCACTATAGAACCCCCCTAGCAACATACCACTATAGAACCCCCCTAGCAACATACCACTATAGAACCCCCCTAGCAACATACCACTATAGAACCCCCTAGCAACATACCACTATAGAACCCCCTAGCAACATACCACTATAGAACCCCCCTAGTAACACACCACTATAGAACCCCCTAGCAACATACCACTATAGAACCCCCTAGCAACATACCACTATAGAACCCCCTAGCAACATACCACTATAGAACCCCCCTAGCAACATACCACTATAGAACCCCCTAGCAACATACCACTATAGAACCCCCTAGCAACACACCACTATAGAACCCCCCTAGCAACATACCACTATAGAACCCCCCTAGCAACACACCACTATAGAACCCCCTAGCAACACACCACTATAGAACCCCCTAGCAACACACCAACTATAGAACCCCCTAGCAACACACCACTATAGAACCCCCCTAGCAACATACCACTATAGAACCCCCCTAGTAACACACCACTATAGAACCCCCCTAGTAACACACCACTATAGAAAACCCCTAGCAACATACACTATAGAACCCCCCTAGCAACATACCACTATAGAACCCCCCTAGCAACATACCACTATAGAACCCCCCTAGCAACATACCACTATAGAACCCCCCTAGCAACATACCACTATATAACCCACCTAGCAACATACCACTATAGAACCCCCCTAGCAACATACCACTATAGAACCCCCTAGCCACATACCACTATACAACCCCCTAGCAACACACCACTATAGAACCCCCTAGCAACATACCACTATAGAACCCCCCTAGCAACACACCACTATAGAACCCCCTAGCAACACACCACTATAGAACCCCCTAGCCACATACCACTATAGAACCCCCCTAGCAACATACCACTATAGAACCCCCTAGTAACACACCACTATAGAACCCCCCTAGCAACATACCACTATAGAACCCCCTAACAACATACCACTATAGAACCCCCCTAGCAACATACCACTATAGAACCCCCCTAGCAACATACCACTATAGAACCCCCCTAGTAACATACCACTATAGAACCCCCCTAGCAACATACCACTATAGAACCACCCTAGTAACATACCACTATAGAACCCCCTAGCAACATACCACTATAGAACCCCCTAGCAACATACCACTATAGAACCCCCCTTACAACATACGACTATAGAACCCCCTAGCAACATACCACTATAGAACCCCCTAGCAACATACCACTATAGAACCCCCCTAGCAACATACCACTATAGAACCCCCTAGCAACATACCACTATAGAACCCCCCTAGCCACATACCACTATAGAACCCCCCTAGCAACATACCACTATAGAACCCCCTAGCCACTTACCACTATAGAACCCCCTAGCAACATACCACTATAGAACCCCCTAGCAACATACCACTATAGAACCCCCCTAGCAACATACCACTATAGAACGCCCCTAGCAACATACCACTATAGAAACCCCCTAGCAACATACCACTATATAACCCACCTAGCAACATACCACTATAGAACCCCCCTAGCAACATACCACTATAGAACCCCCCTAGCCACATACCACTATAGAACCCCCTAGCAACATACCACTATAGAACCCCCTAGCAACATACCACTATAGAACCCCCTAGCAACACACCACTATAGAACCCCCCTAGCCACATACCACTATAGAACCCCCCTAGCAACATACCACTATAGAACCCCCTAGTAACACACCACTATAGAACCCCCTAGCAACATACCACTATAGAACCCCCTAGCAACATACCACTATAGAACCCCCCTAGCAACACACCACTATAGAACCCCCTAGCAACACACCACTATAGAACCCCCTAGCCACATACCACTATAGAACCCCCCTAGCAACATACCACTATAGAACCCCCTAGTAACACACCACTATAGAACCCCCTAGCAACATACCACTATAGAACCCCCCTAGCAACATACCACTATAGAACCCCCCTAGCAACATACCACTATAGAACCCCCATAGCAACATACCACTATAGAACCCCCCTAGCAACATACCACTATAGAACCCCCCTAGCAACACACCACTATAGAACCCCCTAGCAACACACCACTATAGAACCCCCTAGCAACACACCACTATAGAACCCCATAGCAACACACCACTATAGAACCCCCTAGCAACACACCACTATAGAACCCCCATAGCAACACACCACTATAGAACCCCCTAGCAACACACCACTATAGAACCCCCCTAGCAACATACCACTATAGAACCCCCCTAGCAACATACCACTATAGAACCCCCTAGTAACACACCACTATAGAACCCCCTAGTAACACACCACTATAGAAAACCCCCTAGCAACATACACTATAGAACCCCCTAGCAACATACCACTATAGAACCCCCTAGCAACATACCACTATAGAACCCCCCTAGCAACATACCACTATAGAACCCCCTAGCAACATACCACTATATAACCCACCTAGCAACATACCACTATAGAACCCCCCTAGCAACATACCACTATAGAACCCCCCTAGCCACATACCACTATAGAACCCCCCTAGCAACACACCACTATAGAACCCCCCTAGCAACATACCACTATAGAACCCCCCTAGCAACACACCACTATAGAACCCCCCTAGCAACACACCACTATAGAACCCCCTAGCCACATACCACTATAGAACCCCCCTAGCAACATACCACTATAGAACCCCCTAGTAACACACCACTATAGAACCCCCTAGCAACATACCACTATAGAACCCCCTAGCAACATACCACTATAGAACCCCCTAGCAACATACCACTATAGAACCCCCTAGCAACATACCACTATAGAACCCCCTAGTAACATACCACTATAGAACCCCCCTAGCAACATACCACTATAGAACCCCCCTAGTAACATACCACTATAGAACCCCCTAGCAACATACCACTATAGAACCCCCCTAGCAACATACCACTATAGAACCCCCTAGCAACATACCACTATAGAACCCCCTAGCAACATACCACTATAGAACCCCCTAGCAACATACCACTATAGAACCCCCTAGCAACATACCACTATAGAACCCCCTAGCAACATACCACTATAGAACCCCCTAGCAACATACCACTATAGAACCCCCTAGCCACATACCACTATAGAACCCCCCTAGCAACATACCACTATAGAACCCCCCTAGCAACATACCACTATAGAACCCCCTAGTAACATACCACTATAGAACCCCCTAGCAACATACCACTATAGAACCCCCTAGCAACATACCACTATAGAACCCCCTAGCAACATACCACTATAGAACCCCATAGCAACATACCACTATAGAACCCCCTAGCAACATACCACTATAGAACCCCCTAGCAACACACCACTATAGAACCCCCTAGCAACACACCACTATAGAACCCCCTAGCAACACACCACTATAGGACCCCCATAGCAACACCAACTATGAGAACCCCCTAGCAACACACCACTATAGAACCCCCCTAGCAACATACCACTATAGAACCCCCTAGCAACATACCACTATAGAACCCCCCTAGTAACACACCACTATAGAACCCCCTAGTAACACACCACTATAGAAACCCCCTAGCAACATACACTATAGAACCCCCTAGCAACATACCACTATAGAACCCCCTAGCAACATACCACTATAGAACCCCCTAGCAACATACCACTATAGAACCCCCTAGCAACATACCACTATATAACCCACCTAGCAACATACCACTATAGAACCCCCTAGCAACATACCACTATAGAACCCCCTAGCCACATACCACTATACAACCCCCTAGCAACACACCACTATAGAACCCCCCTAGCAACATACCACTATAGAACCCCCTAGCAACACACCACTATAGAACCCCCTAGCAACACACCACTATAGAACCCCCTAGCCACATACCACTATAGAACCCCCTAGCAACATACCACTATAGAACCCCCTAGTAACACACCACTATAGAACCCCCCTAGCAACATACCACTATAGAACCCCCTAACAACATACCACTATAGAACCCCCTAGCAACATACCACTATAGAACCCCCCTAGCAACATACCACTATAGAACCCCCTAGTAACATACCACTATAGAACCCCCCTAGCAACATACCACTATAGAACCACCCTAGTAACATACCACTATAGAACCCCCTAGCAACATACCACTATAGAACCCCCTAGCAACATACCACTATAGAACCCCCCTTACAACATACGACTATAGAACCCCCTAGCAACATACCACTATAGAACCCCCTAGCAACATACCACTATAGAACCCCCCTAGCAACATACCACTATAGAACCCCCCTAGCAACATACCACTATAGAACCCCCTAGCCACATACCACTATAGAACCCCCTAGCAACATACCACTATAGAACCCCCCTAGCCACTTACCACTATAGAACCCCCTAGCAACATACCACTATAGAACCCCCCTAGCAAAATACCACTATAGAACCCCCCTAGCAACATACCACTATAGAACGCCCCTAGCAACATACCACTATAGAAACCCCTAGCAACATACCACTATAGAACCCACCTAGCAACATACCACTATAGAACCCCCCTAGCAACATACCACTATAGAACCCCCTAGCCACATACCACTATAGAACCCCCTAGCAACATACCACTATAGAACCCCTAGCAACATACCACTATAGAACCCCCTAGCAACACACCACTATAGAACCCCCTAGCCACATACCACTATAGAACCCCCTAGCAACATACCACTATAGAACCCCCCTAGTAACACACCACTATAGAACCCCCCTAGCAACATACCACTATAGAACCCCCTAGCAACATACCACTATAGAACCCCCCTAGCAACACACCACTATAGAACCCCCTAGCAACACACCACTATAGAACCCCCCTAGCCACATACCACTATAGAACCCCCTAGCAACATACCACTATAGAACCCCCTAGTAACACACCACTATAGAACCCCCCTAGCAACATACCACTATAGAACCCCCTAGCAACATACCACTATAGAACCCCCCTAGCAACATACCACTATAGAACCCCCCATAGCAACATACCACTATAGAACCCCCTAGCAACATACCACTATAGAACCCCCTAGCAACACACCACTATAGAACCCCCCTAGCAACATACCACTATAGAACCCCCTAGCAACATACCACTATAGAACCCCCCTAGTAACACACCACTATAGAACCCCCTAGTAACACACCACTATAGAAAACCCCTAGCAACATACCACTATAGAACCCCCTAGCAACATACCACTATAGAACCCCCTAGCAACATACCACTATAGAACCCCCCTAGCAACATACCACTATAGAACCCCCCTAGCAACATACCACTATATAACCCACCTAGCAACATACCACTATAGAACCCCCCTAGCAACATACCACTATAGAACCCCCCTAGCCACATACCACTATACAACCCCCTAGCAACACACCACTATAGAACCCCCTAGCAACATACCACTATAGAACCCCCCTAGCAACACACCACTATAGAACCCCCCTAGCAACACACCACTATAGAACCCCCCTAGCCACATACCACTATAGAACCCCCCTAGCAACATACCACTATAGAACCCCCCTAGTAACACACCACTATAGAACCCCCCTAGCAACATACCACTATAGAACCCCCTAACAACATACCACTATAGAACCCCCCTAGCAACATACCACTATAGAACCCCCCTAGCAACATACCACTATAGAACCCCCCTAGCAACATACCACTATAGAACCCCCCTAGCAACACACCACTATAGAACCCCCCTAGCAACATACCACTATAGAACCCCCTAGCAACATACCACTATAGAACCCCCTAGCAACATACCACTATAGAACCCCCTAGCAACATACCACTATAGAACCCCCTAGCAACACACCACTATAGAACCCCCCTAGCAACACACCACTATAGAACCCCCTAGCAACACACCACTATAGAACCCCTCTAGCAACATACCACTATAGAACCCCCCTAGCAACATACCACTATAGAACCCCCTAGCAACACACCACTATAGAACCCCCTAGCAACACACCACTATAGAACCCCCTTAGCAACACACCACTATAGAACCCCCTAGCAACACACCACTATAGAACCCCCTAGCAACACACCACTATAGAACCCCCCTAGCAACATACCACTATAAAACCCCCTAGCAACATACCACTATAGAACCCCCCTAGTAACACACCACTATAGAACCCCCCTAGCAACATACCACTATAGAACCCCCCTAGCAACATACCACTAAAGAACCCCCCTAGCAACATACCACTATAGAACCCCCCTAGCAACATACCACTATAGAAACCCCCTAGCAACATACCACTATATAACCCCCCTAGTAACACACCACTATAGAAACCCCCTAGCAACATACCACTATAGAACCCCCTAGCAACATACCACTATAGAACCCCCTAGCAACATACCACTATAGAACCCCCTAGCAACATACCACTAAAGAACCCCCCTAGCAACATACCACTATATAACCCACCTAGCAACATACCACTATAGAACCCCCTAGCAACATACCACTATAGAACCCCCCTAGCCACATACCACTATACAACCCCCCTAGCAACACACCACTATAGAACCCCCTAGCAACATACCACTATAGAACCCCCTAGCAACACACCACTATAGAACCCCCTAGCAACACACCACTATAGAACCCCCTAGCCACATACCACTATAGAACCCCCTAGCAACATACCACTATAGAACCCCCTAGTAACACACCACTATAGAACCCCCCTAGCAACATACCACTATAGAACCCCCCTAACAACATACCACTATAGAACCCCCTAGCAACATACCACTATAGAACCCCCCTAGCAACATACCACTATAGAACCCCCCTAGCAACATACCACTATAGAACCCCCTAGCAACACACCACTATAGGACCCCCTAGCAACATACCACTATAGAACCCCCTGGCAACATACCATAATAGAACCCCCTAGCAACATACCACTATAGAACCCCTAGCAACATACCACTATAGAACCCCCCTAGCAACACACCACTATAGAACCCCCTAGCAACACACCACTATAGAACCCCTCTAGCAACATACCACTATAGAACCCCCCTAGCAACATACCACTATAGAACCCCCTAGCAACACACCACTATAGAACCCCCTAGCAACACACCACTATAGAACCCCCGTAGCAACACACCACTATAGAACCCCCCTAGCAACACACCACTATAGAACCCCCTAGCAACACACCACTATAGAACCCCCTAGCAACATACCACTATAGAATCCCCTAGCAACATACCACTATAGAACCCCCTAGTAACACACCACTATAGAACCCCCTAGCAACATACCACTATAGAACCCCCCTAGCAACATACCACTATAGAACCCCCTAGCAACATACCACTATAGAACCCCCTAGCAACATACCACTATAGAAACCCCCTAGCAACATACCACTATATAACCCACCTAGCAACATACCACTATAGAACCCCCCTAGCAACATACCACTATATAACCCCCTAGCCACATACCACTATAGAACCTTCCTAGCAACATACCACTATATAACCCCCTAGCAACATACCACTATAGAACCCCCTAGCAACATACCACTATAGAACCCCCTAGCAACATACCACTATAGAACCCCCTAGCAACATACCACTATATAACCCACCTAGCAACATACCACTATAGAACCCCCCTAGCAACATACCACTATAGAACCCCCCTAGCCACATACCACTATAGAACCCCCTAGCAACACACCACTATAGAACCCCCCTAGCAACATACCACTATAGAACCCCCTAGCAACACACAACTATAGAACCCCCCTAGCAACACACCACTATAGAACCCCCCTAGCCACATACCACTATAGAACCCCCTAGCAACATACCACTATAGAACCCCCTAGTAACACACCACTATAGAACCCCCCTAGCAACATACCACTATAGAACCCCCCTAGCAACACACCACTATAGAACCCCCCTAGCCACATACCACTATAGAACCCCTCTAGCAACATACCACTATAGAACCTCCCTAGTAACACACCACTATAGAACCCCCCTAGCAACATACCACTATAGAACCCCCCTAGCAACATACCACTATAGAACCCCCCTAGCAACATACCACTATAGAACCCCCCTAGCAACATACCACTATAGAACCCCCCTAGCAACATACCACTATAGAACCCCCCTAGCAACACACCACTATAGAACCCCCTAGCAACACACCACTATAGAACCCCCCTAGCAACATACCACTATAGAACCACCCTAGCAACACACCACTATAGAACCCCCCTAGCAAAACACCACTATAGAACCCCCCTAGCAACATACCACTATAGAACCCCCCTAGCAACATACCACTATAGAACCCCCCTAGTAACACACCACTATAGAATCCCCCTAGTAACACACCACTATAGAAACCCCCTAGCAACATACCACTATAGAACCCCCCTAGCAACATACCACTATAGAACCCCCCTAGCAACATACCACTATAGAACCCCCTAGCAACATACCACTATAGAACCCCCCTAGCAACATACCACTATATAACCCACCTAGCAACATACCACTATAGAACCCCCTAGCAACATACCACTATAGAACCCCCTAGCCACATACCACTATAGAACCCCCTAGCAACACACCACTATAGAACCCCCTAGCAACATACCACTATAGAACCCCTAGCAACACACCACTATAGAACCCCCTAGCAACACACCACTATAGAACCCCCTAGCCACATACCACCATAGAACCCCCTAGCAACATACCACTATAGAACCCCCCTAGTAACACACCACTATAGAACCCCCTAGCAACATACCACTATAGAACCCCCCTAGCAACATACCACTATAGAAACCCCCTAGCAACATACCACTATAGAACCCCCTAGCAACATACCACTATAGAACCCCCCAAGCAACATACCACTATAGAACCCCCTAGCAACATACCACTATAGAACCCCCTAGCAACATACCACTATAGAACCCCCTAGCAACATACCACTATAGAACCCCCTAGCCACATACCACTATAGAACCCCCCTAGCAACTGACCACTATAGAACCCCCTAGCAACATACCACTATAGAACCCCCTAACAACATACGACTATAGAACCCCCCTAGCAACATACCACTATAGAACCCCCTAGCAACATACCACTATAGAACCCCCTAGCAACATACCACTATAGAACCCCCCTAGCAACATACCACTATAGAACCCCCCTAGCCACATACCACTATAGAACCCCCCTAGCAACATACCACTATAGAACCCCCCTAGCCACATAACACTATAGAACCCCCTAGCAACATACCACTATAGAACCCCCTAGCAACATACCACTATAGAACCCCCTAGCCACATACCACTATAGAACCCCCCTAGCAACATACCACTATAGAACCCCCTAGCCACATACCACTATAGAACCCCCTAGCAACATACCACTATAGAACCCCCCTAGCAACATACCACTATAGAACCCCCCTAGCAACATACCACTATAGAACCCCCCTAGCAACATACCACTATAGAACCACACTAGCAACATACCACTATAGAACCCCCCTAGCAACATACCACTATAGAACCCCCCTACCACATACCACTATAGAACCCCCCTAGCAACATACCACTATAGAACCCCCCTAGCCACATTCCACTATAGAACCCCCCTAGCAACACACCACTATAGAACCCCCCTAGCCACATACCACTATAGAACCCCCCTAACAACATACCACTATAGAACCCCCCTAGCAACACACCACTATAGAACCCCCCTAGCCACATACCACTATAGAACCCCCTAGCAACATACCACTATAGAACCCCCTAGCCACATACCACTATAGAACCCCCTAGCAACATACCACTATAGAACCCCCCTAGCAACATACCACTATAGAACCCCCTAGCCACATACCACTATAGAACCCCCTAGCAACATACCAATATAGAACCCCCTAGCAACATACCACTATAGAACCCCCCTAGCAACATACCACTATAGAACCCCCCTAGCCACATACCACTATAGAACCCCCTAGCCACATACCACTATAGAACCCCCTAGCCACATACCACTATAGAACCCCCCTAGCCACATACCACTATAGAACCCCCTAGCCACATACCACTATAGAACCCCCTAGCCACATACCACTATAGAACCCCCTAGCCACATACCACTATAGAACCCCCCTAGCAACATACCACTATAGAACCCCCTAGCAACATACCACTATAGAACCCCCTAGCAACATACCACTATAGAACCCCCCTAGCAACATACCACTATAGAACCCCCTAGCCACATACCACTATAGAACCCCCTAGCAACACACCACTATAGGTACCCCCTAGCCAACATACCACTATAGAACCCCCTAGCCAAATACCACTATAGAACCCCCTAGCCACACACCACTATAGAACCCCCCTAGCAACATACCACTATAGAACCCCCCTAGCAACATACCACTATAGAACCCCCTAGCCACATACCACTATAGAACCCCCTAGGAACATACCACTATAGAACCCCCCTAGTAACACACCACTATAGAACCCCCTAGCAACATACCACTATAGAACCCCCTAGCAACATACCACTATAGAACCCCCCTAGCAACATACCACTATAGAACCCCCCTAGCAAAATACCACTATAGAACCCCCTAGCAACACACCACTATAGAACCCCCTAGTAACACACCACTATAGAACCCCCCTAGCAACACACCACTATAGAACCCCCTAGCAACACACCACTATAGAACCCCCTAGCAACACACCACTATAGAACCCCCTAGCAACATACCACTATAGAACCCCCTAGCAACATACCACTATAGAACCCCCCTAGCAACATACCACTATATAACCCACCTAGCAACATACCACTATAGAACCCCCTAGCAACATACCACTATAGAACCCCCCTAGCCACATACCACTATAGAACCCCCTAGCAACACACCACTATATAACCCCCTTAGCAACATACCACTATAGAACCCCCCTAGCAACACACCACTATAGAACCCCCTAGCAACACACCACTATAGAACCCCCCTAGCCACATACCACTATAGAACCCCCTAGCAACATACCACTATAGAACCCCCCTAGTAACACACCACTATAGAACCCCCTAGCAACATACCACTATAGAACCCCCTAGCAACATACCACTATAGAACCCCCCTAGCAACATACCAATATAGAACCCCCCTAGCAACATACCACTATAGAACCCCCTAGCAACATACCACTATAGAACCCCCTAGCAACATACCACTATAGAACCCCCCTAGCCACATACCACTATAGAACCCCCCTAGCAACACACCACTATAGAACCCCCTAGCCACATACCACTATAGAACCCTCCTAGCAACACACCACTATAGAACCCCCCTAGCCACATACCACTATAGAACCCCCCTAGCAACATACCACTATAGAACCCCCTAGCAACATACCACTATAGAACCCCCTAGCAACATACCACTATAGAACCCCCCTAGCCACATACCACTATAGAACCCCCTAGCAACATACCACTATAGAACCCCCCTAGCAACATACCACTATAGAACCCCCCTAGCAACATACCACTATAGAACCCCCTAGCAACATACCACTATAGAACCCCCCTAGCAACATACCAGTATAGAACCCCCTAGCAACATACCACTATATAACCCCCCTAGCAACATACCACTATAGAACCCCCCTAGCAACACACCACTATAGAACCCCCCTAGCAACATACCACTATAGAACCCCCCTAGCAACATACCACTATAGAACCCCCTAGCAACATACCACTATAGAACCCCCCTAGTAACATACCACTATAGAACCCCCCTAGCCACATACCACTATAGAACCCCCCTAGCAACATACCACTATAGAACCCCCTAGCAACATACCACTATAGAACCCCCCTAGCCACATACCACTATAGAACCCCCCTAGCAACATACCACTATTGAACCCCCCTAGCAACATACCACTATATAACCCACCTAGCAACATACCACTATAGAACCCCCTAGCAACATACCACTATAGAACCCCCTAGCCACATACCACTATAGAACCCCCCTAGCAACACACCACTCTAGAACCGCCCTAGCAACATACCACTATAGAACCCCCCTAGCAACACACCACTATAGAACCCCCCTAGCAACACACCACTATAGAACCCCCCTAGCCACACACCACTATAGAACCTCCCTAGCAACATACCACTATAGAACCCACCTAGTAACACACCACTATAGAACCCCCCTAGCAACATACCACTATAGAACCTCCC